>NW_008349354.1:872669-881394 GCF_000622305.1 Nannospalax galili
ATTTTTTTTTAAAAACTAACTCTCACTGCAATCCTTCACTGTGGTAATTAGATGGTAAACTTATACTAGAAACTTTGATTCAGCCCATGAATAGAAATCATCCCACTCCTAATTCAGAAAGTCTCCTTTGCTAGTGTATTAACTTGGACCAATGTCTTCGAGATTTCCAACAATTCTCCTGCCCAGGGTCTCCTGTTTACCTTATTTCTCTTACTTCACCTCTGATTCATGTTGACAACAACACAATTACCTCAGAACAGCCCTTGGTCACTTGCACGAAACAATCAACTGTATCCAAACAAAACTCGTGGTTTTCTGAGGGAAATGGGATTACAAACCCCATTTGTTTTCTGAGTGCTGAGCCTCCAGTTCTCTGGATCGAGTTACAAGAATGTCTTCACTGTCGTCTTCCTTCCATTTAAAAGACTTCAAAGCTCAATAACTTTTCCTGAGACAAAAGAAATTCTCTGAACCAGGCTCCACCCAATGTTGTCAACCACCATCTCTCCGTTTTTGTTTCCTCATTAGTCTTAATGGCCTTGTCCCCAGTCAGTGGCCTTGAGATCATTTCTTTATAACTAACACTATCTCGCTTCTTAAGCTACTTTCAGAATCTAGGAGTCCTCAGATGACCAGGAAAGGGCTTTGTGTGGGATAATGAAGTGTCTCTTTTGCAATCTGAGCTTGTTCCCTTGTACCCTAACTTCTGAGGCAAGAGAAAACCAGATGTCTTCTCCACTTAGAAACACATTTCTGAGAATAGGCTGGCCCAATTTTGTCTTCCTTTTCCTTAACCCTCCCCACATGTTTAGACATGTTTCCCAGATAATACTAGTCTAGTTGGGCCTCCTGGGCTCTGTAATTAGCTGAAGTTGGGGACTCTTCTTGAAATGGGAGGGGGGTGCTGTGTTGCTCTTTGCTGAGTGGCTTTCATTTAAATAGTCTACAAAGTTTCAATGCAACCAGAGCCTTTAGGTGAAAACAAGCGTTCTGGAAGCCCCAATAGGCTAAGCACAGTACTCATCTAAATATGCTAATTGAAGAATGAAGTAAAGGACCCAAGGAGTTGACTCAGTGGTTAAAGTGCTTGCTGTATAAGCATAAGGACCAGAGCTCAGATCCCCAGAAACACATGTCCATGCTGGGTGGGCTGGTAGCTGTCTCTAATTCCAGCCTCAGAAGATGGAGGATCCCCAGAGCAAGTTGGGTAGAAAGGCTAATGAGGGACCCTGCCTGTGCTGGATGGCTTCCATTGTCACCTTGACTCAATCTGGGAAGAAGGAATCTCATTTGAGGAATTTCTTCCATCAGACTGACTTGTGGACATATCTGTGGGGCATTTTCTGGATTGTTGAGTGATGTGGGAGGGCCCAGCTCAGTGTGTGTGGTGCCACCCTGGGCAGGTGGTCCCAGGTTATATAAGAAAGCAGGCTGAGCACAGGCCAGAGGAGCAAGCCAGTGAGCAGCACTCGTCCATGGTCTGTGCTTCAGTTCCTGTCTCTAGGATCCTGCACTGCATTCCTGTCCTAACATCCCTCCATGATGAACTGTAAGCTGTAAGGTACAATAAACCCTTTCCTCCCCCAACTTATTTGTGGTTACTATTTAATCAAAGCAATATAAAGTAACTAGGACACTGTCTCATTAGATAATGTGAAAAGCAGTGAGGATGATTACAGACATCAACCTCAGTCCTCCACATGCATGTACACACACACACACACACACACACACAAATATGCATACTCACACATGCACATTATGTACACATGAGAAATAGAAAATAAATGAAGTAATACAGAAAAGCAAAGAGAGAGATTTATTCAATGTGGTCACAGTGGGAAGAGGAACAGATAAAGGGGTTCATTGACCCCCAAGTATATCTTTGTGGTATTGATACGAGCTTTGGGCTTAAATAGAGAGAGAGAATTGGGGTAAGGGGTTAAAAGCATGCATAATTAAGTATTCCTGGTCTTGCTGGGGTCCCTTTGTATCCTTGTCACAGCTCTGGTCCAGCAAGGTGGTCTGAAGAAATCTTTAGTGCTCCAGGGGACAAAGTGGTTCTCGGTAAATGATTACTCCCACTCCTTGGTGCAGCCTGGCCATCCTGGATAACAGTCCTCAAGATGCAGGGAGGGGTCCTGTGTTCTGAGGTACCCTTCCTGGAATTCAGGGTGAGCATGGGTTTAGGACAAGGGTCTATCTCTGTGCCTTTAGCCTTGAAGGGGCATGAGATGGGTTAGGTAGACAGACATTCCTTTAGTAAAGACATGCTGACCTGCAGGGGTAAGTAGGTGACCCAAAGTAAAAGGTAAAGACAGGAAACGAAGGCAGAGAAGCCAGGCTTTTATACTACATGTCATTACCTTGTTGACACAAGTAAGAAATCATGCTTTTTAGCAAAAGTAGCTTCTAAGGGCCTATTTCATGCATAGTAAGATGGTTGGTAAAAAATGAAGAGCGCTGCTTGACAGATTCCTCCCCACACCGTGAAAGAAGGTAAAAGTATGTTTTTGTGTCCTATAGAGGAGAAAACCTGAGCATAAACCCAGTGAATGCCTACCCAAAGCTGGAGAATAGCTCATCAGGGCTCTGCCCCTGTTGGGGACCCCTGCTGTTTTGGGTTGTAGTCTCTCCATGTCCGGATAGCCGCAAGCCGGCTCCGCGCAAATGCAGAGACTCCCTTTCTCAGCGGGCGCCTTCCTACTCTCTTCCTGACTCACCCTTTGAAGTGCCCGTCACAGATACATGTCCTCTGGCACAGAAACTGCCAGGTTCTTCCTGTGTGATAATCAGGCACTGTCTGACAGCCTGACAGAAGCCCACCACCACATGTAAATGGGGCATCCTACAAAGCACCTATCAACTAAAGCTTTTGCTAGTGCCTCCACACTATAAATATCCTGGTTTCCCCCTAAAAAATCGGAACTGTATCACGGAGCTGTATCACAAGCTGTATCAGGAGCTGTATCACTTGTCTGAAGCTGTATCACTGTATCCTGAGTCTCACTGGGCCCGGAGCCCGGAACCAGCCTGTGATACAATCTCCCCGGAGGGGGCTGTCCCTTCATAAACATTCACTCTGTGAAGATCCTGCTTTCCCGGTTCCTACACCTCCCCTCGTGATCCGGTGGCCAACGGATCGTGCACACAGAGGGAGTGCCTGGCAGCTTGGAACGGAACTCGCCCGGCAGCTGACAGCGGGCCATAGAGGCGCCAGCGTTCGGTAGCCGTAGAGAGCCTCAGCAACGCAGTGCGGGAAACCGAAACACGCCCGCTCCAGCGGCGAGCGAGAGACCAGCACCACGGCAGCAGCTGGCGCTCCGAGATCCCCGCACGCCCACATGCCCCAGTGCTCAGGTGAGGAGGAAGCCCTCTTGCTCAAGAGCCTCGCCCACTGCTTTGATCTCTCACAGTCTGAGTTGCTTGCTAGGGTCTCAGGAGTACCAGGCTCAAGAATCTAGCCTTCAGCAAGCTTTTAGGGAATTGTGAAGGATGCAACGCCTTGAAAACTATTTCTCTTGAAGCTCAATATTCTTAGAAAACCCGTGGAAGTGAAGTCCTGTGCGCCCTGCTTTCAAGATGGGTATCCAACTGCTGCCAATGTCAGCGGGGATTGCTGCCCTGAAAACCTAGCTGGGTGGCAGCGTCTTAGAGAAAAGACTGAATGCATGGGGATGACAACTGAAGAACTCTTGAACGTTCCAGCTGGATGGTGGAGGGCTCATCCCTGGACTGACCAGGGGCCAGAAAGCGACCTTACAGATGGCATTTAAGATCTGTATCTTACTTTTTCTTGGTTTCAGGTTCTTAACCTGTAAATTGGGGAAGATAGCCAGGCTTATTTGATAACATTGCCATAAGAATTAAGGCTTCAGGTCTTAGTATCTGGCTCACAGTAAGTATGATGAACAGGTGGATTGCTACTGCTGGTTCTGGGGTTCAGGGCAGGGTGAGGAGTTGCTCAACATACAATATATACTTGTATAAAAATGTCATTATTTAATACAGTCATATGTGCAATAAATATATACGGTGAAATTTAAAATTTTTTTTAAATATTTTATTTATTTATTTTACAAGTATGAGTGTTTTGTCTGCATGCATGCAAATGCACTATGTATGTACATTGCCCACAGAGGCCAGAAGAGGATGTTGGATCCCCTAGAATTGGAGTTATGGACAGTTGTTAGCTACCACATGGGCACTGGGAATGGAACCCAGGTCCTCTGCTAAAGCAAGTGCTCTTAACTACTGGGCCATCTCACCAGCCCCTGAAAAAAATATCCGAGTGCAACCGACCATGGCTAGTAATAATCAGATACATACAGATTAGAGATGCATGCACCAACATCTAAGTGTTATTAGCAAAAACAATGAGTCTTTCTGTAAGAAACAGTATATTTTAAGATGAAATAGAGATCTTTTATAAAGGTTAAAAACTCATTCAATTTTATCTTACAGGGTTTATACTGAGTTCAATATTGTATAACTATATTAATTCAACTGTGAACCTAAAAATTTTATAGCCACTTTTGAAAGAGATGTATCTTTACTCTGGAAATTGCCATTGAGTATGTTAAAGCTGTAATGAAATGCTTCTTCTACAAAATTAAAAAATAATAAAATAAAATATAAAAAAATTCAGATATTATTATCACTGTCTCTGTCTCTATCACCAATGGGGTCAATTGTTTGAAATCCAGAGTCAGCATTGCTTTTGTGAATAAAGTTTTGTTGGAAAACAGTCATGCTCACACTTTCACACTGTTGTCCATGGTTCCTTCTGTGTGGCAACAGAAGGGTTAAATAGTTACCACAAGGATCCTAAGGCTTTTGCAGCTTGAAATGTGTTCTTTTTGACTTCGTAGAAAAAGTTGCCAACTCTCACTCTCCATACTTTTGAGCCTCTGTTACTATGTGGATCCCTCTGGGAAGAACTGCAGATTTGCTATGTTAAGGGTTAGCTGACATATAGTTGAAGCCAGAACCCCGTCAGTGCTGCAGCAGCGGCTGGTGACTGGCAAGATCACAAAAAGAGGAGGCAGCAGAGGGTGGGGCACCTCTCCAAAGAGCAGGTGAAAGAAACTGCAAGCCTCCCTTTTCAGCCTGGGTTTTTATGAACCCAAAGAGTGTCTGGCAAGGAATGACTGAGCCTCTTGCACTTGCCGGTGGTGCTCTTCCTCCATCACTACTTCACGTTCTCAGCAACTTCATCTGAAAACATCTGCACTGACATCAAAGGAAGTCATTCCATCCAGCACTGTCTTGGTTGGCTTGGATCATCAACTTGACACCCCTGGGAAGAGGGAACATCAATTAGAAATGTCCTTTATCAGACTGGCCCATGGGCATGTCCTTGAGTGGCTGGTGATGTGGGAGGGCCCAGCCCATGTGGGCAATGCCACCCCTGGACAGGTGGCCCTGGGTTGTATAAGAAAGCAAGCAGAACATAAAGCAAGGGGAACAAGCTTATTAGCATGCCTCCACGTTCCCACCTTGAGTTCCTGCTGCAATTTCCTTGGTGATGGACTGTCACTTGGAGTTGTAAGATGCAGTAGTTTACACATATAGGTTCTTATAGCAGGCAGCATTCAGATGTTCTTGAGTCTTGCTGTTTGTGTTTTTATAGTAGATGGAATCCCACTGAAATGGATGGAAAACTGGCAATGTAGAGATCCAAAAGTTCAGTGCCTTGTCACAAAGGGAAGAAGATTATCCCACACCTATTACCCCTTCCAAGGCTCAGGGACTTTTGCAGAAGAGGTTGGCAAAAAGAAGGTAAGAGCCAGAGGAAGTGGCTTCTGACCACGATGCCAACAAGCTATAGTCACACCTCCTTTCCACACTCATCAAGGAGTCGATGGGGCTAATAAAAATAAAAACTAAAAATTAAAAAAAAAATAAGAGACTGCAGAGTATGTGTCCCTGGATAAGACTCCTATATTGAACCTCACCCACCCATGACTCAGGGACAACTGTGGAAGGGGGGGTGGAAAGATTGTAAAAGCCAGGGCTAGTTCATGAACACAGGGAAGCAGAGGCTTTCAGGCCACTGGAAGCTTGCACATGTGACCTTGTGGCAATGGTGCCATCGAGCACAAAGCCCATGCCTACTCAATTAAACAAGGCCCAGAGAGGAGGAGAGACATGGGTGGAAGGCTGACCCTAGACTGAGAACTACTGGAGACTGATAGATGCTGGGTGAGGGAGAATATGCCTTACATATGATCTCCAGATGGGCTGACTAGACTCCAGTGGACAAATTTACACTGAAGGACATCTGGGTACAAATGCTTGACTGAATTGGACTTAACATGTAAGACAGAATACATGAAGTCTGTTGGAGGGATGGGGGGCATGGATGTTATTTGATTAAAAACTGTTGTATTTTTTTTTAAAAAAAGATGTGGCAAATCCTTTCCTCTGCAACTTGGTTTTGGTCATGGTTTTCTATTACAGCAATTGAGAAGCAAACTAGGACAAAAATATTTAGAGAAAACTATAGTATGCTATGTTTCCTGCAACGTGATAGCTAATTGCCTATTGTGTGGCAAACACTAAGGCAGATAGAATGAAGCCCTGACCTTGCTCTCAGAGTACATCATTTTTATTGCAAAACCATAAACCCTTCAGAGCTGGGACTTATGGCTCCCACCTCATTCACTAGACACTGAAGGGTGATGAAAAATGCCTGGGATTGCAAGTACTGGTAACTAATTAATATCTGCAATCAAGATCATAAAAGCCTTGGAATTCTGTGTGTTTCCCGAATACTTGCGTCTATTCAATTATGTGCAGTATCAATATCTTCTCACTTCTGTGTCTTGTCTTTTAATTGTGTTATGTATTTGCCCTAAAGAAGATTAATTTTTTTAAAAAAGAATATCTGAGTTATATTATTTTTACAACCAATGTTAAATTGAATCAGTAATCCCTGTGTCTTAAAGCCTGCTTAGGAAGCTAGAGAGATGTCTCAGGAGTTATGAGCACTGGCTGTTCTTGCAGAGGACTTGAGTTTGGTTCCCAGCATCCACAGGGCAGCTCACAACAATCTGTAACTTCAGTTCCAGGGGAATCCAACACCCTCTTCTTGCCTCTGAGGATACTGCATGCATGTGGTACACTTACATACATGCAGGCAAAACACTCATACACATAAAATAAAAATAAACAAATAAAAAAAAAAAAACCCGCTTAGCCTACCTAGCATCTCATTGATAAGACTATGTAGCATGTGGTGGTGCATGCCCATAATCTTGAAACTCTCTGAAGGCTGAAGCAGGAGAACCAGATGTTTAAGGTAATCCTTGGCTACATAGGCCATGCTGTATGAGACCCTATCTCAAAAGAGAAGGAGGAAGAAGAGGAGGATTTCATTTTGACATTTTTTCTTATTTAAACAAATTTTCTTGACCTCAGGTTTAGAATTTGTGAATCTTCATCTTTATCTAGAGCTTTTTTTTTTTCTGGAAAGTATAGTGTAAGAATCAAATTTATTCCTCAGATGGAAATGCTATTTCTCAAACATTGTTATTAAAGAGACAAAAGTTTCTCTGCTGCATTTTTGGTTCCTCCTGTATAAGAATACCTCACATAAACTTGCATTTTTTGACATTCTATCCCATTCTAGAAATCCTACTACCTTTCTTTTGATCATATAACAATCCCTAATTTCCATTGCTTTATAAAAAGTCTTGATATTTCTATTATGACAATTCCTTCCTCTTTATTTTTCCTTTTCAGTGTTTTCTTATTTTTTCTTAGAAGCTTACTCTTTTGTGTAATTTCAGAAGTAGTTTGTTAAGTTCCACTGAAAACCTTTTTACAATTTTTACCAAAATGGCATTCAATTTACAGACTAACATCAGAATAATCACAAATATTATATATAATATATATCAGATATATGAGGAACAGTTTTGAAAGAGAAATAGAAAAAAACAGGTGGAAAGTTGTATATTTATGTCCTGCAATAGCTATTTTATAATCATTACATAAACCTTGATTCATCTTTTGTTCACTATAGGCATTTTATGATCACTTTAGAAATCATTCTCTTTCTATTGTGAAGGGCATGGTGTAAAAACCTGTTGCCACATGTTCATTTCAGTATTAATTTTTCAAACTCTTTCCCAGTCTCTGAGGCATGCACCCTTAAGGTAGAGTTCTTTACACCTCTCCTGAAAGGGTCAATGACATTCTTGTTGGATACGTTTTTAATAACTGCAGCGCATGCAAAAGGATCAAAGTTCCCGATATGACAGTCAGGGCAAGGTCCGGGAGGTTCTTATGACAAGGTGTCTTTGTTAAATTCAGTCCATTTGCAGCAATGCTTTGGATTAGAGCCTCTTGCATTCTCTCTGTGGCCTTGCTTTCTGCCCACATAGCAGCTGTACCGGTAAGTCGAGCTCTGCTTCTTTGTGTGTGTACACATCAGTTCTAGCATAGATTATCCACCTTCTGTACATTTATTTCCTTTCAGATTAAGCATCTTTCTAAAGGAAATGGTAAGAGTCATTTCATATGTTATATTTCTGAGCTTTCATTCAATAGGATTAGTAACACATTTTTTTCTCATTTTTAACAGCACATGATACAGATTTGGGAAAACAAAAGGATATTTCTGAAATCAATTTGGGTGAGTTCAATTTTTACAATATTGAGGCCTTACAATAATTTATTGTTTGTATTAATTAATTAATTAATTTGAGACATGTTCTCA
>NW_008349354.1:881477-898043 GCF_000622305.1 Nannospalax galili
AAACAATAGATTATCCACCTTCTGTACATTTATTTCCTTTCAGATTAAGCATCTTTCTAAAGGAAATGGTAAGAGTCATTTCATATGTTATATTTCTGAGCTTTCATTCAATAGGATTAGTAACACATTTTTTTCTCATTTTTAACAGCACATGATACAGATTTGGGAAAACAAAAGGATATTTCTGAAATCAATTTGGGTGAGTTCAATTTTTACAATATTGAGGACTTACAATAATTTATTGTTTGTATTAATTAATTAATTTGAGACATGTTCTCCCTGTGTAGCCAAGGCTTGCCTGGTTGACCTCAAATTATGTGTCTCCTCTTTCCCTTAATTAACAATGCTATTTCCTTAAGGGCTTCCTTTCTGTTTACAGTATCCCCAGTATCTAGAAAAAACCTAAGACATACAAAACAGTTAATCAGTATATGTTATCTGAACCAATTGGGTAGTTAATAGATCACGACTTAATTTAGTCAGATATGCACTTTTTAAATATTTTATTTATTCTTTTTATTTTTTGTGTATGAGTGTATTGCCTGCATGTGTGTAAGTGCACCCGTGTCGTGCAATGCCCACAGAGGTCAGAAGAAGGTGTCGGATCCCCTGGAACTGGAACTGGCGTTAGAGATGATTGTTAGCTGCCATGTGGGTGCTGGGAATCAAATGTGGCTCCTCTGAGAGAGCAGCCAGCTCTTAACAGCTGAGCCATCTCGCCATCCCCAGATATGCACTCTTTTAGAACATATGTCCACCACATGACCCCATCTATGGTGACTAAGCACCAGGGTTAAGATTTTAGTGAGCTTATTCACAGTGCTATCTGGCCCTACGGCTAGTGAGGTGGCAATGCACCTGCAGCTTGTTGTTATTTAGTTTATTGTTATCATGTGACTAGTTCAGGTTTAAAGAGATTAAACATATCTATGGAATGTACGCATAGGGAAGTAGGTAGAGAAGGGCAGTCTTCATCTTTGGCAGGGGAAGCCATGCTGCCTTCTAACACCTGACACCTCTGTGGTATCAATGCTAAAACTGAACAAACTTGGAAAGAAGCAGCAGGTTTTGCAGAATAGATTTCTGCTATGATATGAGACTGTCATGATTGCTCCCTGGCTTGGTTTCCTAATTGCAAATCAGGGGCTGTCTTCAGCTGGAACTGCAAAGCAACAATCCTGTCTGAAGTTGTTTGCCTTTTATAGGGCTCCTAACACGGGAAGTTACAATCAGTGGAATTCTCAGGCTGGGGAAGTAGCTCAGTTAGAGTGCTTGCTCAGTATGAACATAGGCATGGGTTTAATCCCCAGCATCACTCAAAACTGGGTGTAGTGACAAATGCCTCTAATACTAGCACTTAGGAGGTACAGGCAGGAGGATCAGGAGTTTAAGGTCAACCTTGGCTACATAGAATGGTCACAACCAACCTGTGTTACTTAAGACCCTGTCTCAAACAAACAAAAAAATAGATAAAACACCTGGACTCTAATTACTCAGTGGGGGAGATTGTGGTGTATTTTAATTGTAATTTTAATGATTATTCTTTAGCTATTTCTGTTTCAGGCACATTTTAAGGCACTTTTAAATGTGTTACCTCATTTAATTAATTTTTATAGGTCTGTGCATTTGGGGGTATGTTGTTATTCGTATCGTTAAGGAGACAACATGACAGTAATTAACTCAAGGCCAAAGGTTGAACCCAGGCAGACTTATTCAACTGCTTATACTTTTTTACTGCTGTGAAATGAAAAACATACTTCAGTGGCATTCTTTAAGTAGCCAAGAAGTTTTCCCACAAGATCTTTCCCTTTAAGAATCTTATTTTCAAAAATTGTTTGAGATCACAATACAAGTAGCGTGAGTCTGTTCTGCTGAGCATCTGACAGCAGGTACTTGGGGCTACAGTGTTGAACAGATCTGCACACATTTCCCTGGTCTTTCTTATTACAAGGGCAGTGTCTCTGGTTTAGTTTTGGAGGCTGCCAGCATCCTTTTCATGGAAAGAAGCAAACCAAATTCACTTACCTTGATTCAGAAGGCAAGAGAGCACAAAGGACCAGGATGGAATGTCAGCTTTAATGTTCGCTTAGACAGTGACCTCCTAGCTCATGATTTCTCTCCGGATCCCATCTCCTCCTTCGAAGGATGAAAAGTTTAGAATTCCTGACCAATAAGATCCCTTCTAACTCATCTCAGTGCTAAGGTTCTTGGAGAAGATCTTTTTATTCCAAAATTGAAAAGAGGGCATATCGATATGTAATACTGGTCATTCACACTTGCTCAAGTAGAGGGAAAAATGTGAATTTCCAAAAGAGTTGTAGTGCATAAAGATAAAAGATGCGTAATGGCAGAGATTAGTTTTATTGTAAGCTGTCTTTTAATAATGTTCATTTCAAATATCCCTTTCTTTTTAACTTCATCCTTAGCTGCAGGCCTGGACCTGTTTCAAGGGGACATCCTTCTGCCGGTGAGTGCTACCAATGGTACAGTAACATCCCTTGGACAGCACTGGGAGCTCAGCCTCTGCTCTGTGGCGACTCCCAGGTTGGACAGTGTGGAGGAGAAGCACGATTCTAATCTATAATCTATACCCATAAAAACTTCGCCTGTAGCTGATAGTAATAAAAACAAGCAAACAGCACAGAAAAGCCTACCATTATTAAACAGGTCATTTATTCAATTTTTCCTAAAGGAAGACTAGGAAGGAGGAAAATGTGCTGATATGTTTGTAGGTGTCGTGCCAGGTTTGGGGACACCTGGCCTCTTTATTTTGTTCCTAATAATTCCTCTGAATTTCAAAAATTATCTCTAAAAAATTCCTAGTGTTTTATAATGAGAGCACAAATGCCACTAAATTATTTAGATTGCTTTATCCGTTCTTTGTAGTGTGAAAATTGAATGAAAGATGAAGGTAGTGTTGCTAGGTTTCCCAGGCATTGCTTTTTTATTGTTTGTTTTGACATTTTGTTATTGTTATTTTACTGTTTACTTATTGTTGTTTCTGTTTTTTATCTATTATTTTTATTATTTTATGTGTATGATTGTATTGCCTGCATCTATGTAAGTGCACCCATGTCATGCAGTGCCTGAGGAGGTCAGAAGAGGGTGTTGAATTCCCCTGGAACTGGAGTTAGGATAGTTGTTAGTCACCATGTGGGTGCTGTGCTGGGAATCAAATCTGGTCCTCTGCAAGAGAAGCCAGTGCTCTTAACTGCTGAGCCAACTCTCCAGCCCGCTTCTGGTTTGTTGTTGGTTTGGTTTTGGTTTTTTGTTGGGTTTTGTTGTTGTTGTTGTTGTTGTTGTTTTGTTTTTCTTTTGTTTTGTTTGAGACAGGGTCTCCCTATTGCCCCAGCTGTCCTGGAACTCAGTATATAGACCAAGCTGGCCTTAATCTCACAGAAATCTGCCTGCCTCTGCCTCCAGAGTGCTGGGATTAAAGGCATACATTTCCATACCCAGCATTATTATTTTTAAATTAGCTTTCAGAATAGCTGGTTTCCTTATGGTATTTACACATATATTTAGTTTTGGCTGGTTCACCCTCCTCCCCTATCCCTTCCCTGGTCGTTCCATCTCCCCATTCACCATTAAGCCCTTCCAACCCTAGTATTTCATCTTCCACTTTCAAATCACTTGCTTTGGGCGACCCTCCCTACCCTTCTCTCTTGGAACCTCTTTTTCCTCATCTTATGGGTCTCTTTTTATTTTCTTAGCCTCTATACATGCTTACTTCCACCTAAATACCAATACATAAAGATTAGAAACTAGAAATAGGATCCTTCTGGGAGAGAGAGAGACCATGTAGTGCTTTTCTTTCTGAGCCTAGGGCATGTGATACATGTATAAAATGGAATTCTATTCAGCTGTAAAGAAAAATGAAATTGATGGGAAAATGGATGGAACTGAGACAATATTATTTTTGCTTTTGTTTTCACAGAGCTTGAGAAATGGCCTGAGAGACCCAAGCAGCAGATGGAAATTTCCCATTCCTTACATTCTTGCTGATAATCTGGGTAATGGCAATTGTTCTCCAGAAGGCGCTTCTGGTCAAAGTTCTGTTTCCCTTTTCTCCTGTTCACCAGCTTCAGACTGAGAGCAGTCACCAATATATAGAGTCCTAAAGGTTCTTTACCTCAAGGGAAGAAAGAATCTTATCAAAACTAGGACTACAGGTTAACACTCTCTGTGGGAAAGTGGCAAAGAATAAGGCCATAAAATACCAGGTGAAGGCACAGTGCTAAACACGTGAGAGGGTGGTGCGGATGAGACAATCTGAGAGGACTTAACTAAAATTTGCCTTGAAACATGAGGACCCGAGTTCAATCCTCAGGACCCCATGTGAAAAATCAGACATGATGACTTGTGTTTGTAATCCCAGTGCTTGGGAGGTAGAGACAGGTAGGTCCCTGGGGCTATGGGCCAACCAGTCCATCCTATCTGGTGAGCAAGAGGAGAGAGAGAGAGAGAGAGCGAGAGAGAGAGAGAGAGAGAGAGAGAGAGGCTCTGCCTCAAAAAAAGTGAATTGCACCTGAGGAACAGCGCCAAAACTAATTGCTTGCCTCTAGAACAAAGACACAGAAACACACACACACACACACACACACACACACACACGCACAAGCACAGATGTAAAAGTTCCAGCACACATTAAAATGTTAATAAAACCAGCAGTAAGCTAAGGAACAGAGCTACAGCTGGGTATAATTCAATGTCATAATCATTAAAAACGTATACTTCAAAAGTTTATTTAGACTGAGCTGAATACAGAATGAGGATATTATTTTCCAGCATATTTATTTCTTCCTTTTTTGTGTCAAGAAGAACATGACCCAATTTTGAGAAATGGAAAGCATATATTTCACACTCTCATGGTACTGTTTTCTCAAGCTTAATAGTTTCTACTTTCTTCTCCCTTAAGATAAATATCTGGGTAGTTGATGTTTAGTGACTATAGAAATATTAATTGGTAGAAAATGAATGCATGTCATAAGCAGGCACTTGGCTGATCTTCAAGCAGCGGACTTATAGCAGCCACAGCGATTCCCTGTCTACAAAGCCCACTCTTCATAGATGGCAAGGATGAACGGGAAGAGGGGAAACCAGGGCAAGGCTGCTTCACCTCACTGGGCACCTGGGCTGTCCCTACTCTCTAGATAAGTCAGTTGTGTTTCAATGTTTTCTGTCACTGTTATCAGTGTTGCTTCTAATCCTTTTGAGAGCAAATAGCTAGATATAAACACTGTTGTTCTCAGGGTATTGGGAAATAGAGTCATTTCCCCCAGGGTTTGCCAGCATGCCTGCAAATTCATAGCATGCTAGTATTTCCTGAAGTATAATTTAAGAAATGGAAGGAGCTCTTTCCCTTGACTATTTTCCCTCCTGATTGTCTCATCCGCACCACCTTCTCATGTGCTAAGCACCATGCCTTCACCTGATATTTTATTGAAGTTTCACCAGGTCTATGCGAAGTATTAAGTCACTGCTTCTCAATGTACGTACGACTTCCTGAGGGCTGGAAATGTAGCTCACTTGGTAGCATAGCCTAGTCTTCATGAAGCACTGGGTTCCATCTCTAGTGGTCTATAAAGAAGTGATATAGAGAGAAACTCCTGTAATCCCAGGTCCTGGCAGATGAAGGCTGGAGGATCGGAAGTTAAAAGTCAAGAAAAGTTCTTTGAATTTATCCTACCTAGGTTCACCAAACTTCTTAGATCTCTAAGATAATATTAAAATATCAAGTCTGAGAAATCATAGGTCATTATTTTCCAAATATTCTTACATGCCTCTCCTATCCTGAAACTCTTAATTATAAACACGTTAGACTGATGTTCCCCATTAGTTCTTAAGACACTGTTCATTTTATTACTATTTTCTCTGTGATCCCTTTCTTTTTTAAACCATCTCTAGTTTTCTATTAAAATCATTCCATGAATTTTCCATTTGGGATATATTGCTGCATTAGTTACTTTTCTTTTTGCTGTGACCAAACCCTTGATAAAGTGCAACTCAAAAGAGGAAGGGCTTACACAGTTTGAAGGGATGTAATTCATCATTCTGACAGTAAAGATTAACTGACAGGAAAACTGATAGAATTTTCGCTTGATACTTTTATTAAAATTTCATTTCTTTGCCATGATTCTTTGTTGGTTCCTCTTTTTCTTTAAAACCCTTTAACAAATATACAGTAGTGCTTTAAACTCTTTGCCAACTCTAATATTTGGGTCCTCTTGTGCTCGGTGGATCATAATTTCCTGCTTCCTCATACACTTGGTGATTTTGTGCTGTCAATCTGCTCTGAAGGCCGTTAAGTTTTAAATCACGGTGCCAGTAATTTAACTGTTATTTATGAAGGCTTTGCTTTGGGATGGTCCTATTTCCAAGCAGATCTCTGAGCTCTAGGGCGTAGTCATGTCTCTTAAGCCTCCTTGGTGTCTCTGGGGTTTTAGTGGAATGCCCAAGGGTTTTCCCAGCCACTCCAACTTCACGTGGCTCCAACTCTTGATTCGTTTTTGACCATGATGAGCAACACGTGAGCTTTCTGTTAAGCTTGGTCAACTTTCCACCTGCTATTTCCTACTAAACTACTTGGAGCTGCCCCCACTTATGCATACTTCCTGAGTTAGATGAGGGCTGAAGGATCACTTGGGAACCACATCTACTCCTGGATCACAGCTCTTATCTTTCCCTGATTTTTCCTCTCTTGATTCTTTGACTTTTCATCCACTGAAGCTGAAAATTAGTTCCATAGTCGTTCCTGGGAGATGTCAAGAACTTACATAGCAGATTTATGGTTCAGTTCACTCTTCGCGACACTAAAAGGACCATGGAATACGCCCTTTCAAAAGGCTGTAACAGTGTGAACCTTACCCAATGACATTTCCTTCTTTCATGGATAGAATTTCCTCTACTTTGTGTTCTGGTCATCTTTTAGTGCGTTTAATGAATTTCTTTTTTTAAGTTTTCCAGTCTGTAACCAATAGCTGTGGGAGGATTTGTCAGATTTAAGCCCCTCCCCCACCCCACTGCAGCGTCAGGAAACCCTCAGAAGATTTTCCAGCTGAACACAGCTGGCCTTCCAGCTAAGCTCACAGGGCTTCCTTCTGGGAATTAACAATGCAATGAGGTGTAAACAAGCTCCTTTTAGTAAAGGAGCTAACCTATCGTGGTGCAGCAGACCACCTACCACCTATGAAAGGACCATTCAAGGAAATCAAGTGTACCTCTTGCAGGGAGAGGGGGACACACAGAGTGACTTTACGCCCCCCCCCCATGGGATAATTTTTATTAAACCATTACAGAGTCATTTAGTTCTCTATTTCAATTTTTTTTCATTATTATCTTTATTTTATGTGCCTGAGTGTTTTGCCTGCATGTATGTAAGTGCATCTGTGTCCTACAAACTACACATAAAGTAAAATGTAAAACCTCAGTTGTCTGGGTATCAACCCATCCTTGTCACAGCAATGCTACGATACATGTTAGACTAAAGGGAAGATGTCTGAACCACCAGCATCTGTCATTCCTGTTCCTTCAGGTCCATTGGCTTCTGCTGCTTTAGGGTAGAGCAATCTTAGGTAAACCGTGTGTATACAATGCTGGCCTCTTTCTTAGTGATCTTACAGGGGAAGCAGGCTAACATCTCATGTTTTGCTTCTAGAACCTCACACTTTTTAAGCTATGCTCTCCTCCACCTACGGAGATTTTATTTTTGAGACAAGGGCTCGTGTAGGCCAGGCTAGCCTTCAACTTGCTGTGTAGCTGAGGATGACCTTGAACTCCTGATCCTCCTGCACTTCTGAAGTGCTAGGATTATAGCCGTCACTGCCACATCCAGTTTATGCAATGTTGAGGATCGAACCCAAGGCCTTATGCATGCTAGGCAAGCATTCTACCAGCTGAGCTACATCCCCAGTCCTAGCAGAGATATCTTTTTAGTCTGGGGTAAGGGATGCTATTTCCACAGCTTCTCTCCAAGCTAATTTATCATGCATATAAACGCCAGAGCTACTTGTGTTTTCTGCCCTGCCACGTGATTCTTCCAAGGCAAAGCTCTCCCAACCTCTGCTTGAATGAAGGGAAAATGAAGAAAACAGCAAGACATTGTTTTATGATTGTATCCAACTATGTACACATGCACGAACTCCTATTCTGTAGTTGGCTTTCCACTACATGTTTAAAGTAAGCACTATCTCTGTGTCCACAACTAACTGCAGTTTTAGTTTCCAAGAAATCGATTTATGACTAAGAAAGAAAAAAATTCTCTAAGGCACCCCTGTGGATTTTGTAGTAGTAGCACAATTTTCTGTAAACTGCAGTCATGTCTATTATTGAAGATCTAAGTAAAGCTTGGTGATGTTTTCATTGATTTCTACAGGGCTGAATGCCAAAGGAGCCATCCTCAATGCCTTTGAGATGTTCCGCCTCAAGTCCTGTGTGGATTTTAAACCCTACGAAGGGGAGAGTTCGTACATCATCTTCCAGGAATTTTCTGGGTTAGTATGAAATACAGACTATGAAAAGCATGCATTTTGAAAGCTAAAAGAAATTATTGGCAGAAGAAGAAAAATATCTTTCACTGTGGTTTTTAAATTTTTATTTCTTTGTTTTTATTTTATGTGTGTATTTTACTTGCATGTATGTAAGTCCACCCATGTCATGCAATGCCAGAGGAGACCAGAAGAGGCCATTTGATCAGCTAGATCTGGAGTTACAGACTGTTGTGAGCTTCCCTGTGGGTGCTAGGAACTGAATCTTAGTCCTCTGCGAGAGCAGCACGTACTCCTAACTGTTGATCCAACTCGTCAGTCTGCCACTGATTTTTTTACTGTAAAATATTTTCATATGCTAAACAGAAAGAGATTGTTTGAATTACATCTGGGGCCAGAAAAATTTCTCTCATTTTATTCTTCCTAGTTTTAGGTCATGATTTTTTAAAATTTACTTACTCTTTGAGAATGTCAAATATGTATGCAATGTGTTTTGATCTAACAATCCCATCACCCCTTTCCAACTCTTCCCAGACCTCCCCCAATGCATCCGCCTTCCAACTTCACGTGTTCACTTTTTACTGATTAATCACTGAATCAATCAGTGATGACAGTATGCCCATGGGTATAGAGTTGGCTATCCACTAATAGTCAGCCTACTAGAATCTGTAACCCTGAATGTCCCTCATCAGTCATCAATTGCCAGTAGCTCCTCAGCTACTGGTGGGGCCTCAGGCACTCCTCCCCTATCCATGCTGGAATGTTGACTGACTTGATCCTGTGTGGTCTTGTGACGGAACTAGAGACTGCTGTGAGTCCCTGAGTGCAGTGGCCTTGTTAGCTCAGAAGACAGTTTCAGGACAATCCTCCCTGACACCTAGCTCTTACAATCTCCCTCCCTCCTCTTCCACAAGGTTCCCTGAGCTTTGGAGGGAATGGGTCATATTTTAAGTTACAGTAGTTTTTTGTTTTGTTTTGCTTTGTTTTTAAAGTCAGGCTTATTGAAGTACAGATTTTTGACAGTGCTGTTCTATGTTGTAAGACTCTGTTGGCTGAATTCTGAAAATATCTAGATACAAGTTTGTTCTTCATAGGTTTTTATGTCTAAGAAAGTAGATCAAAAAAGAAGCTTTTGAGTTGGGTGTGGTGGTACACACATTTAATCCCAGCACTTGGAAGGCAGAGGCAGACAGATCTCTGTGAGATGGAGGCCAGCCTAGTCTATATAACAAGTTCCAGGCCAGATGGGGCTACAGGGAGACCCTGTCTTAAAAGAACAGAGAAAGAAAGAAAGAAAGAAAGAAAGAAAGAAAGAAAGAAAGAAAGAAAGAAAGAAAGAGAGAGGGAGGGAGGGAGGGAGGGAGGAAGGAAGGAAGGAAGGAAGGAAGGAAGGAAGGAAGGAAGGAAGGAAGGGATTGCTTTCTGTCACTTTCTTCAGTGGTATATGTGGCAATCAGCCCAATCAACCTAGGCTGGATGTGGTTGACAGGCAGAGTCATCACTAGCAGAGACACAGTTGGCTTTTATCTTCAAGCCCTATCTGAAATGGTGTCTTCATTCCATAGTCCCATCCCTGCCTCCGGCTTTTGTCCACAAAGATTGTCTATTTCTGACCCTGAGGTTTTTGTTACTCCTGGTTGGCTGAAAGAGATGAAAAGGGGAGTTAGCATATGGATTTATCCTCTTCAGAATAAAAGCATGCAAAAATAAATCAATGAACAGAAACAAAGTACGTATCCTGCTTAGATACAGACTGAATGCCTAGCTTACCTGAGTAGTTTCTTATTTCATTCTTTTATTTTAAAAATGCATACCTACTATGTGCTGAGACATATAGTAGCATAGTTTTAGAGCTCACATGGTTTTCAAGTGGCAGGTGAGGTAGGAGAGAAATAGTAAGAGTTTTAACACATGTTGGCAAGATGGAAGTGAGACCTCCTGCAGACTAACTACAAGGTTAGCAAAAGAGTGAAGTCAGAGCTGTCTTTAACTTCCGGCTTGAATGGATGGTGAGGGTTAATTTCTTCCACAGAGGGTCAGACTACTGCTTATTTGAAAGAATCACTTTGAGGATAAAATAATGAATTAGTTTTGGAATATGTGCTATATTATTCGAAGTTTTAAAGAAATTTATTACGTTTTATCTATTTGTGTATAAGTGGAGTGTGTGTGTGTGTGTGTGTGTGTGTGTGTGTATCTCTGTGATGCAGTGCACATGAGGAAGTGGATGGATGTCTCCTTCCATCATGTGGGTCCCTGGGATTGAACTCGGGTTCTCAGGCTTGGCAACAGGAAATTCTCTTTATTGGCCACTCTGGCCCAATTTGAGAGTTCTGGATGGAGAAAATAAGTGTTTGGCTTTATTTTCCTTTCAGTGCTAGTCACTGAACTCAAGGCCTTTCGTGCTGGGCAAGCCCTCTACCACTGAGCTACAACATCCTCAGCTCTCTTTTCACTTTTTAACTTTAGAAAAGAAATTTGAGACAAGTTCTCACTAAACGGTTCGTGCTGGGTTTGAAAACACACATGGCCCAGGTAGAACTTGAACTTCGAAGCCTCCTGCCTCAGCCTCCTGAGCAGATGGGATTACAGGCCTATACACCAGCTCCGTTTCTTGAAACTTCTATTTTGCATGAAGGGAAAAGATTTAACATGTGGCTCAGACCTGCCATAACCAAACATTTCAGAGGTTCTCTGCTTTTGTATGGTGCGCGCTCTCTGGGCGCACTCCCGGAATGGCACGGCGGGTCCGCAGGCTCCCCCGCCGTGCGTCTGGAGGAAGGCAGGTCTGGCCCCGCGGGCTTCTCCGTGTCTCTATGGGCCTCAGGCGTGGGGTGTGCGGGTATCTGGGGGTCGCTCTAGGCCCCTGGATCTCGGGGTCCCTGCCACACCTGGCGAGTCGGCCCGGCTCTGGCCACAGGCGTCTCTGGGAGCGGCAGCAGATAGGTCGCTGTCCGCAGCTCCGGTGCTGACAGCTTCTCTGCTACTGGAGCGTTGTCCAGCTGAATCCTGTCCCTGTTTCACCCGTCTACTTTTCCTCAGGATGCGAGGTCCACTGGCCACTGAACCCCACCGGAAGAGTACGAGGCTAGCGAAAGCTAGGAATGTCCGCAAGTCGGTCACGAGGGAGTGCGCCCCCTGGAGAGGCTAGGTCACCAGTAGTAAGGCACAGGACTCAAGACTCGGCTTAGTCTGTGTTACAGCTTTATTAAGTGTCTCTGCTCTCAGTAATTCAGCAGCTCTGTGACCCAGCTCTCTGTCTATTAAGAGAAGACTAGGATACTTATACCATGGGGGTAGTGGTAAAAGCTTTGGCTGTTAGATGCTTTGTGAGGCATTCTATTTACATATGGAAGTGGATTTCTGCCACACTGCTAGACTGTTGACTGCCTGGAAAAATTACAGGAAGGCATGGTACCTTTCAGAGCCAAAGGCCATGTTTATGTTACGGCATTTGTGGTGGGCACTTCAAAAGGAGAGTCAGGAAAGATGCCAGGGAGGCACCCTGCTATGAAAGGAGCCCTCAGCACATGATCCCGAGCTGCATGAGCTGTCCGGTCGTGAAGGGACTTCTACTTGGCATAACAGAGGTCTCCAACACTTTTGAAAACTTTTTTCCTGGAAATCTCTGAACTTAAGAAGCTATGGAATCTTTGAATCAAATAATTCATTGCAAATTTCCAAAGAAAATTTAATTTTCTTTATTTCTTTTGCATAATTTTGTTCATAAAGAGAAACTTCTAGAAAATAAAGGTGCTATGATTACTTTCCAAAGTCCTTTTATTTTATTACAATGTCTTAATGTAACCCAGGCTACCCCCAAACTTACTATGTAGCTGAGGCTAGCATTAAATTCCTGATCCTTTGGTCTTCCCCTCCCGAGTGCTGAGATTACAGGTGTGCACTTCCACAGATGGTCCCAAAATTCTATTCTCAGTAAAATTATCTTGGCTTCCTTTCAGCTGTTAACTCAGTTTCCAGGATCTGACAGGAGGCAGGCCAACTGGAATAGACATCTTCTCTAGAAGCTGAATTTGTGTGCTCTTATTGTCTATAGCTAAGAAATACCTCTATTATACTTACCTATTAACAAAGGAGAAAAGGGAGGGAGAGTATTTGGGGGCAGGGACTGGCCCCCAGTACCCTGAAACCATTCAAGGCATTGGTCCCCAAGGCTAGAAGCCTACTGGGCCTTGTAAGAAGGGTGCAATCAAAGGGTTATGGTATGGCAGAATTAAAATGTTGTTCTTGCAACTTACGCTTTTCTGTTGTTTGGGATCAGATGTTGATGTGAGATATTATGCTATGGGGTATAAAAATATTCAACAAAGTCTTCTGTTTGATTCTAGATAATTTGTGGAGTAAACTTATTTGATAATGAAATGCTACTGCCAGAGAGGAAGATTGATTATAGTTTAGGCCTACGCTTGAACAATTTATTAAATTTATTACAAATCTTTAAGGTACACACTTAAAGTTGGTGAATTATATGCTCTAGAGGTCATATTTAAGTAGAGTCATTATAAAATATCCATTTGTATGTGTATGTATGTATGTATGATGTGTGTGTGTGTGCACACGCATTTGTGTGTATGAGTACAGTCCTGTTTGCCATGCATGCATGTGGAGGGAAAGGAGAAGCTCAGGTGTCCATCCTTACCGTCCACCTTGTTTGGACAGGGTCTCTCTTTTGCTGTGCACCATGCACACACCAAGCTAGCTGGCCTGAGCTTGCAGAGCATCATCTGTCTTTGTCTCTTATCTTGTCCTAGGAACAACCGGGATTACACACATGTGCTGCCACGCACAGCTTTATGTGAGTTTTAAGGATCTGAACTCAGGTCATGACACTTCTGTGACAAGCACTTTATCCACTGAGCACTCTTCCCAGTCTACAATATCCTTTTAAAAATATATTTTTTATTTGTAATTGTGTGTGTGTGTGTGTGTCTGTGTGTGGGTACGTGCACATGAGTTTTTTAATAAATAG
The DNA here is from genome assembly GCF_000622305.1 of Nannospalax galili. Classification (NCBI taxonomy): domain Eukaryota; kingdom Metazoa; phylum Chordata; class Mammalia; order Rodentia; family Spalacidae; genus Nannospalax; species Nannospalax galili. The sequence goes on from NW_008349354.1 coordinate 894,954, forward strand.
CATTTGAATTAATATTTCAAGGCACAATATATTAATAATCTTGGGGAGAACGAGCAAGAAAGACAATGTCAGTATTGCTAAGGAACTTGCTGTGCCTAAGAGCATTTAAAACTACTGGCAAGTTCCTTATTCCAGCCAGCGCTGGATAAAATATAGAACCTGATTTCAAAATTTAAAACCAGAATTTGTGAGAAACTCTGGGTTTGCTGACAGAAGAAGGAAATTGGATTTATAAGAAAAAAAACACTGTTTGGGAAAAAGAGGGCTAGAGGGCTAGAGGCATTCCATGATAAATTTAAGAAATCTACAAGGAATTGTCGACACAAAAGCATAACTCTCACCTCAAAGGGGATAAGAGATAGTTTATTCTGGAGCCAGATATGAGTGACCATGGCCTGGGAACACACATTAAGGTTACCCCAAATTCCATGTTCCAGCATGGTAACGGTTGTCTTACATTTTTATAGTAACAGAACAAAGAAAAGTCATAAATCAAGACACTTTTCAAATACATTGGTGGATACATTCAGGAGGCAGGTTGTAGCAAAGTGGGAGGGTTCTTACTATAGGTCTCAGGTGTTATCTGATGACATTTTTAGCTTTTGGATTGGTGAGACCTGGTGGTCTGCTAAGTTAATACATTCTAAAAGGCTTTTATCTGTTAGTCACAGGATGTTAGTTCAGAAACAGCGATCGGCAAGGAGTGGCTGTTTAGGGGGCTGAAGATGACCCGAGATAAATGGTAATTAGACTCTGGACCTGCAACATTCCAAACTTTCCACATTCATTGAAGTTCTAATCAGTTTATCAGCCTTGCAGGAGAAAGTCCAATTTGAAGATGGAAGAGTTTTTTTCCGGGGACTTTTATTCACAGTTACCCCTGTTGGCCAAGCATCACATTTTGTGCATGCGGGGGCCACATGTTATTCATTCTCATGTTGCTAGGAAGGCTCATTCCTAGAGTCTAATGTAGACAAGGCTCAGTTGTAGATCAGAAAGCCGTCTTCAAGAGAGAGAAAATAGCTGGTAAAGCCATTAAGGAAGAAACTCCTGGATCATATCAAAACTATTAGCCATCATGATCCAGATCTGACTTTTCTTTTCTTTCGTCCTCTGTATCTGACATAACATTTGTATGTGACATATAATAGGATGATTATACTTAAAATAACCAATAGCACTGCTTGGCCTAATGGAGCAAATATAACAGATTAAGGCAATAAAATTTAAAATAAAAATGAGATTGACTGTGTTTCCCCCTGTGTTTACAGTCATCGGTGCTCTATGAACTATTTTATTTATGTTTGAAATATTTAAACAAATCTTTCTTTGGATAAGTTGGATCTTATAGCTATAATCTCATGGAGTAGCTAGCTCTGACTCTAGTAGTTCTTATCTGTGGATAATGACTTCATCTGTTTTATTATATTGGCATCATACCAGATTTAGTTTTTAAAAAAAAATGAAACACGTTATAGAAGAAATATCAAAACAATACAGTATTCTTTATACCTTCTTCTAGCAAGAATGTCCTCATTTATAAAATAAATATTAATAACAGTAATAGAAACAAGGGATCAAACCTGTTAGGAAATCAGAATTTTATAGGCCTTAAAGGCTTAACCAACTACTTTTTTTTTTTAATTATTAGAAATGGAAATTATCCATTTCCTTAGTAAAATATACATATTGTTTAATTGTTTTTATCCCAGCTAATTGTACTATATAGGACACTTAGATGCTCATTTAATCAAGGGACATTAGTATTTGAACTATAAAGTATCATGAATTCATTGCTATTAGAGTGATGTCTTGTATAATTTGGATAAGAAGAATTAACCCAAATCTTTGGTATTTCTATCTAGAGAAAATAAGGTTGTAATTACTCGTTAAACATTGGAGTACATTTTAGGGCCCTTTTAGTGTATTTGGTTGAATTTGGTTAAAAATATATAAATATTATATATGATATACTATGTACATAATATACAAATATATATACTATGTATATATACAAATTTGAATTTGAAAACTGGGTTTTTTATCCAAATTATACTGAATAATTAAGAAAACACATATATGTTTTTGCAAAGAGTAAAAGCACTTAAATCTTTTAAACATGAAAACTAGTTGAGTAAGGTAGGGGTTCTGGGTAAGCATTTATAACAATTTAAACCAAAATTAGCATTGTTTTATCATTTAGGAATATACTAAGTGAAATAGTAGATATCAGAAACCATTAAAAATAGCTAAGTATAAAAGAGTTTAAAGAACAAAAAATTGAGAGAAATGTTCAGTTACTTGGGGGTACTTGATTGTCAGTTAATTGAAGATGAGTCCCACCCAGCATCTCTGAAGTCCATATGAATGAGTCCTTTACATGAAGTTGGTACATGAGACTCTTAAGTTCATCTCCTTGAATTTTGTAGTAGAGGAGTAGGTTAGAAGTACCTGGATATAGTCTTTACTCTCCAGTTGAATGGAGTGTTTGATGTGGTGGTTCTTTTTTTATGAAATCCTTTGAATTTCTTTATCCTTTAAGGAGTATTCTGCAACTAATTTTTAATTTTTAGTAATTATATTTAAAAGTCCTTGTTTTTCTAAGCAAATTAACACTTAAGAAAACTTTCTCTTGTAACTAATACTAAATCATTAATTTTGTCTCAGGGTATTGAATTTTGACCTTAAAATTTTAATAATCTTTATATTATAACCAACTTCAATTTTCTTTTTCCAAAAAATATTTTATTTATTATTTTTATTTTATGTGTATGTGTGCATTGCCTGAATGTAGGTAAGTGCACCAGTGTTGTACAATGCCTGCGGAGGTCAGAAGAGGCTGTTGGATCCCCTGGGTCTGTAGTTACGGACAGTTGTTAGCTGCCATGCAGGTGCTGGGATTCAAACTCAGGTCTTCTGCAAGAACAACCAGAGCTCTTAACCACTTAGCCATCATCTCTCCAGCCCTAAGTTCAATTTTCTTAATATTTTCCTACAATATGCTAATTAATTTTTTAACATTCATGTAACATTCATTTAACATATCGTTCCATTTGGAACGATATTTCACCATACAAATCCAAAAGTATA
>NW_008349354.1:898092-899200 GCF_000622305.1 Nannospalax galili
GTATATATAATTTTACAAAATATTTAATATAATTTTAAATGAAAATCCAGGAGGCTCTATCCAAAACATAGAAAACATATAAATGGCTTCTTAAATATCTAACAGTAATAAAGACGGGTAAAACACATTATTAATAGTCTTGTCTTTTGTTTTGTTTTGTTTTTTTCTTAACCAGTTTAAACTAGTTATTTGTTAAAGATAAGTCATGGTAACAGGCACTTTGAAACTATTATTTTTTTAAATATTCACTTCTCATTAGGGTTTGAGGCATCCAGATGATAAAACATTGGCATTTGACTTTACTTATTTATTTATTGCCATCTATTTACAATTATAGTAATTGTATTAATCATTTAACAAGTATTTAACTATACTATATTTTAAAATTTAAAGCAGAGATGAACAATTATCTCAAATATATTATTATAATGTAACACATTAAGATTAGTTATAAACTTTAAGAAGTCTTAAACTTTAAGATGCAAACCTTGAAGCAGGTATTTTTAAGTGACCAATTTTCTTTTTAAATGTTTAGAACTGTTTTTACATACGCTTGGCAAAGATATGTACCTTGTCAAACTTGTTGGTTGACTTTAAAGAAGCAGTAGTTATCAAAAAGTCCTAAAACACTTATATTCATAAATATATAACATACATACAATATACACCTAAAGCAGAGATGAGTGATCTTTCCTAATCCTTGGAATAAAGAGTTTAGCATATGAGGAAGAGCATGTTATAGAACCAGAATTGAGACAAGGATCAAGGAGATAAGATCTTGACCAGACTTTAGTATATCTTGTCTTTAAAAAAAAGACAAAAAAAAAAAAAAAGATTCTTTAAAAATTTAAACTTAAAAACTCATGTTAAAATCTAGATTTAAAATATCTAGGACCATTAATCATTTTTACTTGCTTTGCCAAATTGGTCACATTGATTTAATATCTTCAATTGGCATTCTGGACATGTGGCCATGCTAACTTAAGTCTGTTGGATTTGGAACCTCTTTCCTTAAACTTTTAGTTTTACTGTGAGTCCAAAGATGTTGGGCTAATTTAACATCAGTTTACATGAGTGCTTACTTATAAGCCAATTTGATACCAAGTAA
>NW_008349354.1:899475-899629 GCF_000622305.1 Nannospalax galili
CTGTATCTATATTGTTAGAACCTGTTTGGAAAGGAAATCCTAATCAAAATCTATATATGTAATGTTAGATTTTATAGCTTACTGAAATATTTATCTTATAATTTTAATAAATGCCATTTAGTATAAACAATTAGCATTAAAAGTTTTGTGGAAT
>NW_008349354.1:899802-912672 GCF_000622305.1 Nannospalax galili
ATACATTTATAAATCTGCACACGTGCGTTTTAATCTTGCATGTGAAAAAATAGTAATAATAATAATAATAATAATTCTTGTGTACAATAAAAATAAAGAGGAAGAAAAAAAAACCCAAAGTGGCCACAGTTTAAAAAAAAAATTGTCAACACAAACAACACATGAAAACAATTATCATACGCATAACACAATTTCGTGAAACCCAGCTGAACCAAAGAGTGAGAGAAGGCAGAAAGCTTATATCTCTAGTTCTTTAATATATTTTAAAAAACGACTTAATGGCCTAAAAGAAAGGGTAAAGTTTGCAGTGTAGACTTAAGGTAATAATTCTCTTTTTAAGAGCTAAATAACTGAAGGGTATTATAAATAAAATTCGTTATCTAAGAACCCTATCAAGACCTCACAAAGAACACAGTAGAGAAAGCTATAGTGACTTGGCAAAGCAGATTTCACTTTTGCTTAAGGGTGCATTGCATGGTCAGATCCAGTTTAAAAGACTGCCCAAAGAGAAGAAACTCTAAAGAACTCAGCTGCCCCAGGCCATCAGGTTCAGGACCGCTTTAGGTGTGGTGTGAGGTGTGGTGGGATTAGAATATCTTGTCATAAAGCCAAGTTCTAAGTTTTGCTGGGTTTGAAAGAGAAGACTAATACTTAATGTCTTTTACAGGGGAGATGCCTTTATATGTGAAACCAGTACAGTTCCCTTTGCCTAAGCTATTCGTGTAGCATAAATCAGAGGCTATAGCACTGACAGTATAGGAAACATTCAGACTTTAGGTTAAGAATAACATGTTGTAGTTCTCTCAGGCTGTTCTGTTGGAGGCAAGAGACTGGCTTAGGCCTTCTTGGGAGTCAGCTCTTTTCAAATGCACCACAGAAAATGCTGTTGTAGCTGACTCAGGTAGCAGACTATGAATGAGTCTATGAGATTTTTAAGTGGGGTATTTGCTAGAGAAATAGAAGCAAAGGAATCCGAAGTGCTTAGAAGGGTAGATCACACAGGTGACAGGTGAGAAATTCACCAGTAATGTGTCAAGATGGATCTCACCAGGAGTGCCCAGAGACTTCGGGACTGACTGAGACATAGCTGTCACATGGTCATCATTAGGAGCCTGAGGAGTTCTAAGCCATAGAGAACCCTGCTTAAGCCAAACCAGCATTCCTGGCTTTAGTTGCTAAAGGGAATTTTTAGAATAGCTAGTATAATAAAGACAATTTTAATGTAGACTTAGGAGAGTTAAGGACAAACAAGTTGCTCAAGGGAAGAGAAAATGAAATATATCCAAGCTTCCCAGAAAAGTAGTCTTTCTTAAAACAGGCTCTAATCTATTTGCATAGAGAGCTTGGCACTAGGAGATAAAGATCTAAGGTAAGGTCAGAGAAATAAAAGACTAGTCTTAGAATTTACCTATAGTTCTGATTCAATCTCTAAAAATATTAAATTAGTTTTAATTTTAATATTTTCCTTTATTCACATGTTATTTTTCTTAGAGCTCTTATTTTTGTAAATTGCCAATTTTATCCTCTTACTTTTTAATTAAAACAGACTGCCCATGTGATGGTTTCAAATATTATTGCCTAGGACTTTTAGTTAAGTGCACAAAAAAATAATAATCCCAACTTTGGAGCATTAAATATTTCCCACTGAGGGGCCAAGATATCTTTGGTTAGATCTCCCCATTTTTCCAAATATTTGCAAGTTCAAAGTTCATAATTATCATACAGAAAGCCAGTCATAGTGTCAGGTGGCAGTTTGTCTTCAAACACTTCCTCCCTTTTAGAATAAAATGTTTTCCATTTTACTAACTAATTTACTTATTTTCTCCTGAAAAATTGCAAGCCTTTCTGTGCCTAAGCTAAAGGCATCAAGGTTGCAATAAGCCAGGAGAAATCAAAAGGAAAAAATGCAAATTTATGTGTTAAAGGAGTTTCTGGAGACAAAGGCCAACTAAATCAAAACATACCCAAAACAAACAGAACCACCACAGACAACAAACAAAAACCAAAATGCTTTCAAAGTTCTAGAAGGCACCAATATTAAAACAAGCCAGACAATCAGAAACAAATTGCTTCTGAAGCAAACAAAAATGGATACTTTAAAGCAAATACTTTAAAAGCATACAAGCAAACAAACAAATATCTAAACAAATAAGTACCTTAAAATTGGCAGACTACCTTAAGTTGGATGTTTACATTTTCCTATACTTGTAAGTTAAAGGACCATCCTAATCAACCCTAAAACCAGTTGGAATACAAAATATCTGTTTTTCTCAAAACATTTCTCCATTTTTTAAATTAGATATGGGAGGCGTGTTCAGAGAAAAAAAATTAAGAGAAAGAAAAAAAATTACTGCTAGCAAATTTTAACAATTGGTTGGCATCAAACATGCTTTAAGAAGTTTGTCTAAAAGCAGCAAAAGACCAAACCAAATGTCAAAACCAAAATACTTTCAAAGCAAATAAATATAATAGATACCTAAAACAAACACTTCAAAAGCAAACCCAAAACAATAAAGGTATCTAATAAATAGGATCCTTAAACAACCAGCTCAGAATAAACAAATGGACCATCAACCAAACCAAGTGAGGTCTGAGAGCCCCAGAAAGAACTCACCAAGATCCACCTGCGGAGACCCCATCAGATGGCTGGACTCAATGGAGCCATAAGGGTACCTGCTCCATCCAGGTGACTCCTCTGATAAAAAGCAGTTAATTCTTGGGGCCCCACTTTGGGTGCCATAAACTGTCGACACAAAAGCATAACTCTCACCTCAAAGGGGAGCCAAATATGAGTGACCATGGCCTGGGAACACACATTAAGGTTACCCCAAATTCCATGTTCCAGCATGATAACAATTGTCTTACATTTTTATAGTAACAGAACAAAGAAAAGTCATAAATCAAGATACTTTTCAAATACATTGGTGGATACATTCAGGAGGCAGGTTGTAGCAAAGCAGGAGGGTTCTTACTATAGGTCTCAGGTGTTAGCTGATGACATTCTTAGCTTTTGGATTGGTGAGACCTGGTGGTCTGCTAAGTTAATACATTCTAAAAGGTTTTTATCTGTTAGTCACAGGATGTTAGTTCAGAAACAGTGGTGGGCAAGGAGTGGCTGTTTAAGGACCTGAAGATGGCCTGAGATAAATGGTAATTAGACTCTGGACCTACAACATTCCAAACTCTCCACATTCATTGAAGTTCTAATCAATTGATCAGCCTTGCCTGAGAAAGTCCAGTTTGAAGATGGAAGGTTTTTTTTCTGGGCACTTTGATTCACAGAGTTTCCTATTCTAGTTTCTGAGGGAAGTTTTGGGTTCTTCTTGCTGAGGACCCTTCACAAATAAGGTTGGCAGTATATTAATGATTTTTCTTGTTACTGTAACCAAGTATCTGAAAAGAAGCAATTGAAGGAGGAAGGGTTTGTTTTGGCTTGCAGTTTGAGACAGGCAACCCATGGTGGCAAGAAAGGCTTAGTGACAGCAGTGTGAGGTGGCTGGTGACACTGAATCCATAGTCAGGAAGCGGAAAGCAGACAGGAAGTGGGGCTGGGCTATAAAACGTCAAGGCAGATCCCCAGTATAACCCATTTCTCCAGTGAGGCTCTACCTTCTAAAAGAGGCTGTTCCACAGCCTTCCAGGACAGCTGGGGACAAGTGCAGGAGTCTAAGGGGTACATTTCATGTGAAAATGCCAACAGAAGGAATGTTAGAATAATCCAGGATAAGAAGGCAACATGATAAAGAAGTAGAAACGGAATCAGACCTCAACAGATGCAGATAGCTTTATTAGCTATGAGGGGCAAGCAGCCTTCCTGCAGGAATGGAGGTTGTGCATCGGGATTGGGGAGAGATGGGGAGTTCTTCTAGGGCAACAAGGTATCTTCTGCAAGGTGGTAAGTAAGGGACCAGATCTGTGAGGAAGCTGATAAGAAACCAGATGTCTTTTTCTAGGGGTTATGTGTTCTGAGATAGAGTGGGGTGGCAGGGTACATGAATGGTCAATTCATTCAGTCACTTGTCAAGCTGACTTTTCTTCAGGGAAGAAGGCATTTTGTGAGGGAGGACTTAGAGATTCCACCTGGAGCTCTCTAGTCCACCAGATTCTTAGAGAAGTTTTGGGCCCTCTTCACCCAGGTCCCTCCAGAAATAAGGTTATAGCACGGTGAGTCTGTCTATATCCAAAGACAAGAACTTCTTCATTCATTAACTTGCTTTACTATAGAGATTTTTTCACAGTCATAACTTTTATATCTGCTCATCATAGGGAATTTAGAAATTCATTAAATAGAAATTTTAAATCAGCTATAGCCATCACTAATAGACAACTTAATATTTTAGTCTAAAGGCAGTAGTGTTCTTCTTTGGAGTGCCCTGTGGGTTTATGGAGGTGAAGAAGAATACCTATTTTTCACTTCTTGATACATTGCTAACATTAATTTCCCTGCAGTTATGGACTTCTTTTAAAATGGATCAGCACTATTAAAGTTGGCATGAGAGAATGCAGAAGTGCCCACAGAGAATGCCCCAACTCCTATCTTTTGAACCATCAATATATGAAAATACTATAGTTTCTTTTCTAAAATTCATCTTTCAAAAAAAATTTTTAATTGATACGTAGCAACTGATCACATTTAAGGGCATGGGGCCATGCTTCCTACATATATACATTGATAATAAATTGATCCTTAAGTACAAAGTTACAGATAGTTAAAAGGAATAAGTTCTGGTATTCTATCACCCAGTAGGGCAAGTACAGTTAACAATATTGTATATTTCTAAACTGATGGTGGAGAGCATTTTGAATGTTCTCACCACAATGTTTTTGTTTTCATGAGTGTGTGTGTGTGTGTGTGTGTGTGTGCCTGTTCACATCTGTGTGTGCATGTGGAGGTCAGAGGTTGATGTTGACGTTAGGTGTCTTGCTCAGTCAGGTATCATGTCAATTATTGAATCAGGGTCTTTAAAATTGGAGCTCTGAGTTTGCAGATTGGCTAGTATAGAGCCCAGATGGCTCTGGGGTCCATCTCTACACTCTGGTCTCAGACTTACATAGTAAGCACTTTATCCATTGAGTCATCTCCTCAGACCCTCATTAAAAAAAAAAAAATCTAACATTCTTCTTACATATGTCCTGGAATCTTATAAATTATAGCTATTTGAGGATTCTCTATGAAAACATCACCTTCTCTCCCTCTTTAAAGGTGCTGGTCTTCAGTTGGTGACCAACATGTGGGACAGAACCTTTCCATTGGCTCAGGCTGTGACTATAAGGCCGTCATTGAACATGAGATCCTGCATGCTCTGGGATTTTTCCATGAGCAGTCCAGGACTGACCGGGATGATTATGTAAACATCTGGTGGGATGAAATTATTACAGGTGTGTATGAACCCAGCATGGTTGGTAAGAGCTTTCAATTGTCCTTATGGCTTTCTTAGAACATCCATGGGAGACCCAGGCTGACTGTGTGTGGATAGGAGCTTCAGTCTCCCCAGTGGGAGTACAGTTAGGTACTTAAAAACAAACAAATAGAAAACAAAACCAAACAGTAACAAAGATGAATACTTTTGTCTGAAATTTGCCCCTCCAATTGTGTTAATGCACCCATCCTTTTCTGGCCTTATCTTGTACCACAGTGACGATGACATACTTTTATCTTACACATTATGCAGCCAGTCACATTATTCTAACAATTTCAATATTCTTTAGTTTTGTCAGACTTCTTTAAACACTGCCTTCCTTACATGTTTGAGCCAACTAACTAAGGTGCTTTTGAGAATACCAAACCACTGTTGCATAGTTCCCCTGTATTGAAACCAATGTTATGTTTCTAAGAATACCTCGTTTTAAAAGTACAAATTAGGGCCAGGTGTGGTGGTGCACACCTTTAATCCCAGCACTCAGGAGGCAGGTGGATCTTTGTGAGTTCAAAGCCAGCCTGGTCTACATAGTGAGTTCCAGGCCAGCTGCAGCTACAGGGAGACCCTGTCTCAAAAAAAAACAAAAAACAAAACAAAAAAAAAAACGAGAAAAAAATATTAAAAGTAGGAATTAGTTCAGGGCATGGAAAAGCCCAAAGCATTCTTTTGGATAGTAAGCAAATAATGAAACTCTAATATACTAGAAATGACTTAACCCTTGCCATATATGGTTGTCAAGAGTAAAGAGTTTCCTTGCAGAGAGGTTTGTTTTATTCATAACTCAGTTTCACACATGAGCTCATACATGACAGTGTGTATGCAACGACTTGACTCTTAGGGCTTCCTCAGAACCAGCCAACCTTTTAAATTACATATGAATCCAGTAAAGATTTCTGCCAGCACAAGGTCATTTTGGAGTATGGTAGTCAGTGACCCTCACATGAGGAAGGGATAGAGCTCACTAATATCAGAATCATCTATGAGGTTTTTCCAACCTGTATCCCTCCCAGCCCCTCGTATTTTGATAATTCCATAAGTGTGGAGTGATAGAGGAAGGAAAAAAGCTTTAGTTTGTAACAGCCCTATGTATTATCAGGACAGAACCTACACACATACTTCAACCCATCCTGCCACCTAACCAAGAAGGACAAGCAGCATTCTTAGCTGAGTTCCCCGAGGGCAATTTTGACGCTTAATTTCTTAGAGATGAAATCGCAGATGAGACTTAAGGTGATTGGCCCCCAGAAGCAATTGGACCAAAACCAGGTGTGTAGGGGAGAAAGAGGAAGGGGCTGACGGTTCACAAGATTCATCTCTGATTGTGAGCTCAGGGCACTCTTAGACTCTTTCTGTGTTGGCTTACAGTTCTGAATTGCTTACCAAGTTGAGTACACACACGCAACTTTGCTTAAAATTTCATTTAGAATCAAAAAAGCACTCCCATTTCTAAGTCTTGGGGAAAGTAATGCTTAGTGATTTTAAAACAGTTTTAGGTCATCTGAGGTCCTTTTATCAGCGTGAGGTCCCACTTACTGGTGTAGTTTGCAGATGTGTCCAGCATTGGTTGAGCAAGGGCTGCTGAGAACATACTTATCTGATACCAGTATTTTCATCAGAGTTCCATGTTTCTAAATAGCCTGCAATCACTAGAGAACTCTTCTCCAATGAGACAGTGAATCTAACAAGATAAACAAGGGCATGACCCCTTAGAGTAATCTGCAACTTTCATTGCATCTTATCTCCAGTCCAGGCAACCTTGAGTTTAACCTGAGGCCCTGGGCACTGGCTATGATGAAGTTTCTTTCTGGGAATTTGTTCCAATTCCCTGAGTCAAAATGGTGTTTGTTCTCCTCCACTAAGGAAAAGCCTCAACTTCTTTGGTCTACCTGAAGTTGGCAAGCTGCAGCCCCGTGAGCCATGTAGTTGCTTTTATAAATAAAACTTTATGGAAACAATCACAACTATTGGTTTATGCATTATTATGGCTGCTTTTGCCTCACAATAGCCAGGCTGATTTGTGAAGACAGAGAAATTATGGTTTTCAAAGCCTAAAATAACTCCAATCTAACCTTTTATTTATGTTTATTTTTACAGTTAACAAGGAATCAAAATTTTTATTTATATCTGAAAAATCAACTTGTTTATTTGCATTAAGACACCAGAATAGGAATATAATGGCTTCACAAAGAGGGGCCTTACCTCTGTCCTGAAATTCATTGATTCTATGTAAAGAAAAAAAAATCTCTAGACAAATTACTGCTACTCTTCCATTTTTTTAACCTTTTAAAAAATTGTTTGACAGTTTCATACATTTTCACAATGGATTTTAACTGTTTTCACTGTGCAATCCCCTTCCACTGCATTGATCAAGCTGGCTTTATTCCAGACATGCAAGGATGGCTTAACAGATATAAATCACTAGCCTTTTTTTTTGGTTTGCTGACTAAGCCTTGACTTACAGGCTCAGTCTGTCTTTGAAGCACTTTGCTGTGAGTTCTCTGAAGGCAGGAGCATGCTTTGTATACAGTCAGGCCACTGCGTTTCTCTGAACTCCTGAAAAGTGGTAGGTTCCACAAAAAATGTATTGAATACATCTAAAGAATTCAAACCATTCATTTTTAAAGCATTCTGATAAACTGCTTGAAGCACAGAAAAATAACCTAGTCATTCTAGCCTGGTACTTTCATGAGAAGCTGAAGAAAACACTCACTGAGTTGGAAGCACCTTGTTTCAGGTACCACCCAGAGTCACCAGCCAGCCCATAATCATGTTCTGGTCCTCACCCCCATGACAGTTTTGTCTTGTCAGATGACATCTCAGCGCCACACATTCTGCAACAGTCACGTCTCCCTTTCCTGTTTGGGCCACTTATTGCTTTCAGCCATGTCCCAGCTTTGGAATGCTTTGATGCTCTGGAGGGATTTCTCACAAAATCTCTGTGAGGTGGGGAATGAGATATCAGTATCCTAGTTTGCTTTTTATTGCTGTGATGCACACTGTGACAAATACAACCTGGGGAAGAAAGCGTCTATTTTAGCTTACAGTACAGTCAGTCCTTCTTTGAGGGAAGCCAGGGCAGGAGCTCAAGCAGGGACTTGGTGGTAGGAACTGAAGCACAGACCATTGGGAAACACTGTTTACTGGCTTGCTCGTCTGGCCTGTGATCATTCTGCTTTCTTTTAAAAGATATTTTATTTATTATTTTTATTCTCCATGTATGAGTGTGCTGCATGCATGTGTGTAAGTGCACTCATGTTGTGCAATACCTACAGAGGTCAGAAGAGGGTGTCAGATCCCGTGGAACTGGAGTTATGGATGGCTGTTAGCTGCCATGTGGATACTGGGAATTGAACCTGGGTCCTCTGCCATCTCCCTAGTCCTGGGTTCCTGAGCCATCTCTCTAGTCCCAGTCTGCTTTCTTTCTCAACCCCATACCACACACCCAGGGGTTTAAAACTCCTTGATGGGGAGCTTCAGAAGGAGAAGATGATAGAGAGTTGTTCTTGGAGAATTAAGAGTATTCTCATTTGATTTGCCTATCTGTCTCCAAAAAGGGAATTAAACATCCGTGAGCCCTTCACACTGGGTGACGGGAACAGTAAATTCCTGATGACTGATCAGTTAAAGGACACTGAGTCAGCTGCATAGTTCCGCTCTTCCCATGGAGCCCGTCTTATCGCCTTCTTGTTAGTTTTCCCCTCACTAAATTACCTTTAATAGGAGCATAACTTTTCTTCCTCATATCATGTTTTGCAGATAAGCTTTTTCTAGACCAAAGGGCATCATCTTTGCTTGATAAGATGGCTTTTTCTCACCAGCTGCTCATCTTTCCCTTTGACCCTTGGATTTTGTTTTCCTCATACACAAAGAGCTGGCTGGGTAGAATGACAGATGTACTTGGCATTTAAGAAGACATACCTTGAATATCATCCTATAATCCAGAAATTCTCATTCTTCTTGTTTGTAATACTTGCCTCAGATTTACTATTTTCCCTTTTTTCTAAAAGTTTTACACATGTATACACTCTCTCATACAAGTACATGAAGTACTTGTAATGCATATATTTAATGAAATATATGTATATTTATAGCATAGATATTTTATGGTAATTCCAATAATTTTACATACCATTATATAAACCACTATATTATGATATCAATTAATTAGTATAAATGATCAATAATATCGGTCATTTATATAAGATATATGTAAATTGAAGACACAATATTTCCCTCTTTGCTCTGAGGATTGTGGCAAAGAGGAAATAATTTGACTGAATGGGACTTGAAGGTTCTCTCCTGTACAGGTTATGAGCACAATTTCAACACCTATGAAGACAACATCATCACAGACCTCAACACACCCTACGATTATGAGTCCTTGATGCACTATTCACCATTTTCATTTAACAAGAATGCCAGTGTCCCTACCATCACAGCCAAGATCCCCGAGTTCAATGCCATCATTGGGCAGCGCCTGGATTTCAGTGTCATTGATTTAGAGAGATTGAACCGAATGTACAACTGTAGTAAGTACTCCTATGCCCGGGGACTAGGTGAACAAGTCACCCAGTCCTTTACACCTCCCATTAATTTTCTTGAATGCTCTGGCCAAGAGGTCATAGACAAACTAAATAACCTTAAGCATAGTCTCTTTAGAAAAAGGCATAGCACCTCTCTCATAGGATGGTTGTGAAAAGTAGTTGTGTAATGTGTTTTGTAAAGCAAAAGTATTGGGCAGATGTAAGAAACTGCTATAGTCAAATGCCATTGGCTTTCATTAAAGGATGTATAATTATGTACAGGTCAAGCTAAACAGGGCTTGAAAGTATGTTCTATCCTGGAAAGCTCTTTACTCAGGTTATTCTTAAATCATCCTAAGTCTTAGATGGGGGGTATTTTCTAGGGTGAATCAGTAGTCTGTGGATACACTATCTTCAATTATGCTCACCAGATATTTACAGGGGACCGCCCAAGTACAAAGCCCAGTATGATAGCTACTTTGTTCTTGACCTAGAGTTCATAATTTGCCTCTATCTAGCAAGGACTTACAGGTCTTTATCTTGGTTCTGAGATAGACATCCCTGTGCCTAAGTTCTAAGATCTAACTGATGACAGTAGTTTCTGCATTCAAGAAACAGTCAAGAAAATAAAAGGCTTATGACTCTGTTCTGCTTAAACAGTGGTGTTTTAGTGGCTTAGGATATCAACTATTTGGAATGATATGCCCTACAGCTTTTAATCTTGTGACAAAAATGCCGTTTGCAGCCACAACTCATACCCTGTTGGACAACTGTGCTTTTGAGAAGACAAACATCTGTGGGATGATCCAGGGGACCAGAGATGATGCTGACTGGGTCCATGAGGACAGCAGTCAGCCTGGAAAAGTGGATCACACCTTGGTGGGACAGTGCACAGGTTGGTGATAACTGAAAGTCAACAACACACTGAGGTGCTGAATGGCAGCCAATAAGTTTTCTTTCTCAGGATGTAAGCTATCAAATCTAAAAATATGAACAAGGACAAAGAACATTTCTTGTATCTTAATTGTTAATCCAATAGAAAGCATCCAGGTTCTAGGAATGCAAGAGACAGTTGTTGCACATGTTTCACATAATAACTCTTCACTCATGCACATGCTAGCAACCTAACTGAAATCAGTCACATGCAGAGTAAAAGACATGAAAGCAGGAGAGGAACTTGTTGGGAAGAGGGAGTTCAGTGGGAATGGAGGGATAAGAAAAGGGGATAGAGGGTGCGTGTGGTCAGAGCACATTACAAGGGAATAGAGGGCACATATGGTCAAATTACATTGTATTGTCAAAGAATACATTTTAAATTATTTGAAAATAAAGTAAAAATAAAACAGTTGTATTTTTTCAATGACAGACCTGTGGTTGATAACATGCCTTATAAATGGGGGTAGTTTTTCTTTTTTAAAAAATAAATAATTTATTGAGAATTTCATAAAGTTACAGGACATTTTGAGAGATGTTCTATAGTCCCCTGGAACTTAGTCAACCTTAGAAGGCAAGTGGCAAAAACTGTCCTTTAAGTCCCTCTGACCACATTAGTATAGGCCTCAAACTATGGCTACTATACCTCCAATAAGATTAGTTCCACCATTCTGGTATTTTAATAACCATGCTTGGGTAAAAAAAACAAATATTCTCAGATAAACCTTGACTAGATATATATTTTGTTCCTTAAACTACTAGACTGAACTATGACCATAGACATTTTAAAATTATGTGTATATTATTTTTGTCTCATCCTTTATATATCATAACAAACCTACACAGACCTTCATCACTTGCTTAGGTTTTCTCATTTTTTCTGTCTATTTTGGAAAATATCTCCATTCCCATATCCTTTTAACATCTTTTACATTCTCATTTTCTTTTTTTTTTTCAAAATTTATGAGACATAATAACATTAACAAATAAATTTTCCATCTGTTGTGGACTTCTTTTCCTGGGCATGCTAAACAATGCTTATTCCCTTTTGAGGTTCTAGTGTCAAGCCAATGTTTGCTTAAAATTTTATTGGGGAACCAATGAGTTTATTGGGCTTACTTACAGAGCTAACTGAGGGGTTGCTGAGGTCTATGTAAGACCTGAGTATGTGCACGCTGGAAAGCCTTTACACAGCATGGGTCATGCCTTCTCTTCCTAGCCTTCCCCAGATCGTATATATTAGCCTTCCCCAAATCCAGGAGGCCATGGGGTATTAGGACCAAATTACAGACAGATGGCTGGGAAGAGTGACTGGATAATGCGGTGAGGATCCAATGACCCTGCTTGACCTTCCTTTAATGAATGAGCACAACTGTCAACAAGCCCAATTGTGACGATGTTTAGTGATCAGGCTCAGCTGAAGTTGTGATGATGGTAGTTATTTCATGCATAGGGGACTGCTGTATAGCGTCATCTTTTTAAGGACCCGGATTTAAAGGATTTGGTGCTAGGAGCCACATATGAGGGAGAACATACGTCGTTTGTTTTTCTGAATCTGAGTTACTTAGTATCACAGTTTCTAGATCCGTTCATTTACCTGCAAATTTCATTATTTCATCTTTCTTTACTGCTGAATAGAACTCCATTGTGTACATATACCACATTTTCATTATGCACTTGTCAGTTGAGGGACACTTAGGTTGCTTCCATCTCTTAGCTATCATGAAAAGAGCAGCAACAAACATGGATGTATAAGGGTCTCTGCAATAGCATGAGTTCTTTGGATATATCCCAAGGAGTGGTATAACTGGGTCAAATAGTAAGTTCATTTGTAGTTTTAAGAGTTCTCCACACTACTTTCCATGGGGGTTGAACAAGTTTGCAGCTCCACCAGCAATGGATGACTGTTCCTCTTTCCCCACATCCTCTCCAACATTTGGTATCATTTGTTCTCTTCACCTTAGGCAGTCTGACCAGGGTAAGATGATACCTTA
>NW_008349354.1:912685-913487 GCF_000622305.1 Nannospalax galili
TGCACACATACCATGGTTGTGTGTGTGTGTGTGTGTGTGTGTGTGTGTGTGTGTGTATAGGTATGGGGTGCGCTGGGTGCCAGGTGTGGGGTGCGTGGGTATCTGCTCCTGCGCTGCTTCCCTGCATCTTCCATGGCTCTCTGCTGCTGGGGGCTTTGCCCAGCCGTGTCCCAACCTAATTTCTCCCGTGCACTTTCCTCAAGATGCGAAATCCACCGGCCACTGGATCACGCGGGAGAGTGTGAGGGCGGCTAAAGCTGGGATCCGTGAGTCGGTGACGGAAAGACAGCTCTTCCCGGGAAGGCTGGATCGTAGGCAGTGAGACAAGACTCAGCTCAGTCAGACTCAGTGTTACAGCTCTTTATTCAATGGCTCTGCATGGCTCCAAGCCTCAGTGTCCCAGAGTGATCCAGCTCCTACAATTATTGAGGGGAATCAAGGAACTTTATACATGGGGGTAGTGGTAAAAGCTTCAGCTGATAGGTACTTTGGGGATGCCTCATTTGCGTGTGGAAATGGGCTCCCGCTAGGCTGCCAAACTGCTTGAAAATCACACAGGAAAGCCTAATGGCTACAGAGCTGGAGGCTATATTCCTGTGGCTGCTACTTCACAAAGGAGTCAGGAAAAATGCTGGGAAGACGCCCTGCTGTGAAAGGAGTCTCTGCATATGGCTCCGAGCTCGTGAGCTATCCGGACATGGAGAAACTTCTACTTTACACAACAGAGGTCCCCAACATCTCCTCCTCTTTGATTTAAATATGAAGAAGCGCCATTACCAGCCCTAAGGGCCGGCTCATCTTA
>NW_008349354.1:913642-938032 GCF_000622305.1 Nannospalax galili
GTATTATTAGAGAGCAAGAAGGGATAGGAGCCATGCAAACAAGGGATTGCTAAGCCAATAGATTACAAAGTTTTTGAGAGTGTTAACATTAGTTCCAACAACATTTGATTCATTTACAAAGAAACAGTATCTTTCCCAATATCATATATACCCTTCCCATGTCCAGTAGTTATTAAGTCCAATGTTCTTTTGTTGTGAAGCACAGTTCTGGTGAGAGAGTTCGTTTGCTATTGGAGAAACTCCAGGCTATCAGTCACTGATGTCACAGCTTGGTTCAGCTTGTCTCAGCCAAAGGCAGAATCAGGTGCAGCTTGTAGTAGCTGTTGTCATAGCAACATCTCCAGCATCTAGTGTAAGCTCGATCTCTACCACCAGGGGGAAGAAGATCTTTCTCTGCTGGCAGCTTTGTAGGAGAAAAAGCTTCTTATACCTGGAAGTACTATTCACAAAAAGGTGGGCAAAGAGAGATTAACACAGCAATGTATGCTGTACTGGGGAGGCTTGCTGCTGAAAATGTAACTGAATAGTTAGTTAGTTGTTTGAATCCACTTAGATGAGAGCCAGTGAAATTTTTTTCTGCTCCTGGGTAGAGAAGGGTGGTAGCTGGTACTGCTATCAGTAAAGGCCTATTGCTGGATGCACAAAAGAAAGTAATTAGACATTGGGGTAGGTGGGAAGAAAGTTAAACTTGTTCCAGGACATAGTTGATCTTATTTGATCCTCTGTCTTTCATGTAGAATAACATTATAAGTTAACACATACTTAGCTACAGGTGTAAGCTGTTGAGAGACATGAAATTTAGCTGTGGGGTACCTAGAAAATGCACCTGAGTAAAATTTTGTTATTACTTTAATGCTCCAGCGATTGTCCCATGGATCTGATTTTTTCCCTTGAAAAGTAAAATCTCTACAACATGGTATTAGGGAGAGTGGGGGCTGTCTGAAGCGTTGGTGTTAAGCAGGGTAAAGACAGCCATGAGGACGACAGAGGAGGCTCCAGGGGGGCTTTGGGGTGTCGTCTCCACCTCTTTTTTTTCTTTGGTTGATCCTGTGGGAAAACACAAGCAAATCTTCTCTCTGTGGTTAGCAATGGATCTGGTTCTTTCTAGAGTCCATCAAAGGGGTCCCTCCACAATTAAGGATCCAGGGTGCAAACTGATACACCTCATTCTAAAATTTTAAGCTTTCTTTTTGAGAGATCTTAAGCCCTCTAGATTTAAGCAGGGTCTTAAGGGAACGAATTTGGCATTTTTTCTGGCGTGATGCTGAATTCCCATTGTAAGGGAGGTGTTTTTACAGCAGTCTGACACTAGAGGGCTTGGAGCGCCTTGGCAAGTTATAAGCCTCTAGGTTTGCAGAAAAAAAAAAAGTTGCAGTTTTAAATCTTTTGTCTGGGAACCACTTTGGCAAGTTACAAGCCCCTAGGCTGCAAGAAAAAAGTCTTTTGTCTGGCCCTGAGTCACCTTGAATTCCCAGGTGCTCGGCAGGGGCTAGTTAATTTAAATTCCCACTTAACTGGTTTTAGCTGTGGCTTGAATGCCCTGTGGGGGGCACAATAATGAAACTGACTAGGGAAGTCTACTTTTAGAAGGAGAAAAGAGAAAAGGAAAGATTTGCCAAGCCCCACGAGTGGGGTGGCTTTGCCACAGCCACCTTTTTAGTCTAGATGAAAGAAAGAAATAAAAGATTTGCTTCTCTCCTGGTGGGAGAGATACTCACGAATCCTGCGTTTCCGAGGGTACCAGCTCCTAGCTGGCACGAGGTTCAGAGGGTCCCACGTTGTGGCGCCAGATGTGGGGCGTGCTGGGCGCCAGGTGTGGGGTGCGCGGGTATCTGCTCCTGCGCTGCTTCCCTGCATCTTCCATGGCTCTCTGCTGCTGGGGGCTTTACCCAGCCATGTCCCGACCTAATTTCACCCGTGCACTTTCCTCAAGATGTGAAATCCACCGGCCGCTGGATCACGCGGGAGAGTGTGAGGGCGGCTAAAGCTGGGATCCGTGAGTCGGTGACGGAAAGACAGCTCTTCCCGGGAAGGCTGGATCGTAGGCAGTGAGACAAGACTCAGCTCAGTCAGACTCAGTGTTACAGCTCTTTATTCAATGGCTCTGCGTGGCTCCAAGCCTCAGTGTCCCAGAGTGATCCAGCTCCTTCAATTATTGAGGGGAATCAGGGAACTTTATACGTGGGGGTAGTGATAAAAGCTTCAGCTGATAGGTACTTTGGGGATGCCTCATTTGCATGTGGAAATGGGCTCCCGCCAGGCTGCCAAACTGCTTGAAAATCACACAGGAAAGCCTAATGGTTACAGAGCCAGAGGCTACATTCTTGTGGCTGCTACTTCACAAAGGAGTCAGGAAAAATGCTGGGAAGACGCCCTGCTGTGAAAGGAGTCTCTGCATATGGCTCCGAGCTCGTGAGCTATCCGGACATGAAGAAACTTCTACTTTGCACAACAAAGGTCCCCAACAACTATTAGTGATGTTGAACATCTTTTAAGATGCTTCTTAGCCATCTTTACTTCTTCTTTTGAGAACTCTCTGTTCAGCTCCTTAGCCCATCTTTTAATTGGGTTACTTCTTGTCTTGATTCTCTATTTTTTGAGTTCGTTATATATTTTGGATGTTAAACCTCTGTCACATGTGTCGCTGGTGAAGATTTTCTCCTATTCTGTGGGTTTTCTCGTCACTTCCCTGGTTACCTCCTTTGATGTACAGAAACTTTTTAGTTTAATGAAGTCCCACTTGTTGATTGCTGACCTTAATTCCTGAGCAACTGCTGTCTGATTTAGAAAATCCTTTCCTATACCTATATCTTGTAAGTTACTGCCATTATTTTCTTCTAATAGTTTCAGGGTTTCCAGTTTCACGTTGAGGTCTTTGATCCATTTGGAGTTGACTTTTGTGCAAGGCAAAAGATAAGGATCCAGTTTCATTTTTTTTACAGGTGGAGATCCAGTTTGGCCAGAACCATTTGTTGAAGATGCTGTCTTTCCTTCACTGTGTGTTCTTGGCACTTTTGTCAAATATCAGATGGCTGAAATTGCATTTACTTGGGTTTGGATCTTCAATAATGTTCCATTGATCTATGTGTCTATTTTTGTGCCAGTACCATGCTGTTTTTAAGAATATAACTCTGTAGTATACTTTGAGATCTGGTATAGTAATCCCCCCAGCATTCCTCTTTGTGCTCAGGGTTGCTTTGGCTATCTGGGGTCTTTTGTGCCTCCATATGAATTTATGGATGGATTTTTCTAATTCTGTGAATATGTCATGGGGATTTAGATTGGGATTGCATTGAATCTATATATTGCTTTTGGTAGGATGGTCATTTTCACAATATTCTTCCAATCAATGAGTCATATAGGAAGGCTACTGATTTTCGTAGATTGATTTTATAACCTGCCACCATACTGAAAGTGTTGATCAGTTCTAGATTCTTTAACCATTTAAAAGTTTCATTATAGAGATTTTTGGTATCTTTGGTCAGGTTTATTCCAAGATATATATTTTTTTGCAGCTATTGTGAATGGGAACATTTTCCTGTATTCTTTCTCCAATTGCTTGTTATTGGCATATAGGAAGGCTACTGATTTTCGTAGATTGATTTTATAACCTGCCACCATACTGAAAGTGTTGATCAGTTCTAGGACACTCTGGTGGAACTTTTGGGATCTTAGGTATAGTATCATATCATCTGCAAAAAGTGATAGTTTAACCTCTTCTTTTCCAATTAGTACTCCTTTAATTTTCTTCTCTTATCTTATTGCTCTAGCATGATTTCAAGCACTATGGTGAAAAGGAGTGGAGATAGTGGACATCCTTGTCTGGTTTCTGATTTTAATGGGAATGCTTCCAGTTTTTCTCCATTTAGAATAATGTTGGCTGTGGGTTCATTGTATATAGCTTTAATTATATTGAGGTATGTTCCCTCTAGGACTTTGAGCATAAATGCATGCTGAATTTTGTCAAAAGACTTTTCTGCATCTATTGAGATGACAATGTGGTTTTTGTCTTTGAGTCCATTTATATGACTAATGATGTTTATTGACTTGAATATATTGAACCTTCCATGTATCTATGGGATAAAGCCTACTTGATCATGGTGCATGATCTTTCTGATGTGTGTCTGTATGTGATTTGAAAGTATTTTGTTGAGAATTTTTGCATCTCTGTTCATTAAGGATATGGGTCTATAGTTTTCTTTTTTGGTTTTGTCTTTACCCGGTTTGGGTATTACAGTGATGCTGGCTTCATAGAAGGAATTTGGGAGTTCTCCCAAATTACTTTTTGAGTAATTTAAGTAGTATTGGTTGGAGGTCTTCTTTAAATGTCTGGTAAGATTCTCCTGTAAATCCATCTTGACCTGGGCTTTTTTTAGTTTGGAGGCTTTGTATTATTGTTTCAATTTCCTCATATGTTAATGGGTCTGTTTAAACTGTTGATCTCTTCTTGGTTTAACTTTGGTGGTTCCCATGATTTTAGATATCCATCCATTTCTTTTAGATTTTCAAATTTATAGAGTATATACTTTTAAAATATTCCCTTATAATGTTCTGGATCTTTCTGGTGTCTGTTGTGATGTTTCCCTTTTTCATCTCTGATTTTGTTTTCATCTCTAATTTTGTTGATTTGGATTTACTCTTTCTTTCTTCTGCTTAACTGAGCTAAGTGTCTGTCTGTCTTGGTTAGCTTTTCAAAGAACCAGCTCTTAGGTTCATTGATTCTTTGTATTGTTTTCTTTGTTTCTATTTCATTAATTTCTGCTCTGATTTTTGTTATTTCTTCTCTTCTGCTGGATTTGGGTTTCATTCGTTCTTGCTTTTCCAGTATCTTGAGTTGCAATGTTGGGTCATTTATCTGGGTTCTTTCTAAGTTTTTAATGTAGGCACTTAAAGCTATAAATTTCCCTCTTAGGACTGCTTTTAATGTGTCCCAGGGGTTGTGATGCATTGTATTGTCCTTTTTGTTGAATTCCAGGAATTCTTTTATTTCTTTCTTAATTTCTTCATTGACCCACTCATTGTTTAGGACTATGTTGTTCAATTGCCACAAGTTTATGTAGTAACTAGGGCTTTGTCCAGTGTTGATTTTGAGCTTTATTGAATTGTGGTCTGATAGAATGCATGGGATTATTTTAATTTTTTTTTGTATTTGTTGAGGTTTGTTTTGTGGCCCAATATGTGATCAATTTTTGAAAAAGTTCCATGGGGTTCTGAGTAGAAAGTATATTCTTTGGTGCTTGGGTGGAATACTTGAAAGATGTCTGTTAGGTCCATTTGATATATAGTATCATTTACTTCATATGTCTCTCTGTTAATTCTTTGTCCAGTTGACCTGTCTAATGGAGACAGTGGGGTACTGAAGTCCCCTACTATTACTGAGTTGCGGTTAATCTGTGTCTTAAAGTCCTGTATGTAGTGTTGTTTTTATGAATTGGGTGCACCAGAGTTTGGTGCATATATGTTAAGGATTGTAATATCTTCTTGGTTAACTGTTCCTTTGATGAGGAGTGAAATGACCCTCCTTATCACTTCTGATTAGTTTTACTTTGGAGTCTATTTTGTCAGATATTAGAATTGCAACCCCTGCTTGTTTCTTAGTGCCATTTGCTTGGAATATTCTTTTCCATCCTTTTACCTTAAGGTAGTACCTGTCTTTGAAGGTGAGATGGGTTTCTTGCAGACAGCAAATAGATGGATTTTGTTTCTTAATCCATTCACTTAACTTGTGTCTTTTGACTGTGGAGTTCAGTCCATTGATATTTAAGAAAAAAAAAGGTTGCCATCATTTTGATTGCTGTTTGTGTTCTCTGTGTAATTTTGTGTTTCTTAGATTACACCTTTATTTTCTTTTGTTGCCCCTAGGGTATAGTTGTTTCTCTCTCTGTTCTCTGTATTACTTCAAGTATTCTTTGAAGGGTTGGTTTTGTGGATATGTATTCTTTCAGGCTTTTCGTGTCATGGAAAATTTTTCTTTCCCCCTCAACTATAATAGACATTTTTGCTGGGTAATGGGCTGACATCTATTGTCATGTAGAACTGGAAATACCTTGGTCCATTGCCCCGTCCTGCAGGGCGGGAGATGGAGACTCCCAGGGACCTGGAATGATGGGACAAGAGACACGAAGAATGACAGCAAGACAAAGAACTCTGATCAAGCTGCAAAAGTTTATTTTTCCACGGGGATTCTTATATGGGCTGAAGCAGGAAATTAGCTGGGGAAGGGGAAGGGGAGGTATTGTCTCAATGGGTTAATGAATGTCCCTTAGGATGAGGGGAACTGGCGCCGTGAGTCTGGCTGCAGGGTAAGGAAATTGGTGGTTGCTCAGGCTTATCTTGAGTCATCGGAAAGGTTGCTTATCTTAGGGGGCAGGGAGGACTGATCAGCAAGTTCTCCGGAGGCTGCTTGCCCTGGGGGGCAGGGAGGGCTGCCAGGCAGCGTGATCTCCCACAGTCCAGCCTCTTCTGGCTTTGATAGTTTGCACTGATGTCAGCTGTAATTCTGATGGGCTTTCCTTTGTGTGTGACTTGTTTTTCTTTTGCTGACTTTCAGTATTATCTCTTTGTTCTGATGTGTCATGGGGATTTTCTTTTCTGATCCTGTCTATTTGGTGTTCTATGTGCTCCCTGTATTTGTATGGGGATGTCTTTCCTTAATATTGGAAAGTTCTCTTCTGTGATCCTGTTTAAGATCTGGTCAACACCATTAATCTGAAATTCTTCTCCTTCCTCTATTCCTATGATCCGTAGATTTGGTCTTTTCATGTGGTGTCCCACATCTCTTGCATATTCCATTCCTGTGCTTTTTAAAATTTTCCATAATCTTTGCTTGAGTGGTCCAATTCTTCAACTTTATCCTCCAGTGTTGATATTGTTTTCCATTTCGTTCATTCTGGAGGTGAGGTTTTCCCCTGTTGTTTCAAGTTGGCTTATTGAGTTTACCCTTCCATCTTCATTTCTGCCTGAGTTTTCTTCAGTGTTTCTAGTCATACATTCAGAAGTTTATCCCTAGCTTCTTTTAGCTCTTTGATTTGTTTATGTTCTTTAAATTCATTGAATTCCTTGATCATGTTTATGATTGTTCTTTTAAATTCAGTGTCCTGGGTTATCTCTAGGGGGTTGTCCTTATAGAACTCTTCTACAGGATTGGTTTAGTTTAGTGGGGACATACTGTTTTGGCTGTTTTGGCTTTCTATTTTGTTATTCTTTCATTGTGATTTTGGCATGTGAATTTCTTTTGTTGGTTATGATTCTGATATGAGAATTATCTTGAAGTATGCTTCTGTTTGTATTATCTGGGTGCCTAGATCCCTTCTTTATTGGTTATGTAAAGTTTGTTGGCTCAGGTTCTCTCAGGGTTATTTTGGAGGGAACTGATGGCTTCAGATCAGCTATTCAGGAGTACCCACAGAAGCCCAATTCAGATTCCAGTCAGGTGCACTCAGGCTTTCTTCACCACGTGGAGGCAGGACCTGGACCCTCTCAGGCAGTTTACTCTGTCAGGTTGTCTTCTAGGATCTCAGCCTTTGCCTACCAAAGCCAGATCTGCCCTGGGGTCTTAGGAAGGGCTTCACAAAATCCCAGGTAGGCGGATGGATATGGCGCAGTTAGGTTGCTCACCACCATGTGGAGGCAGAATGCAGGAGCTCTGAGGCAGTCCCCTATGTATTCAGGCCTTCTGCCAGAGGGAGGTCAGAGGAAGGCCAGAACTCAGCACTCTCTGGCGGTCTGCTGAGATCAGAGCCACTACACTGATGGAGGCTAAAACCCACCCTCTCAGGCTCTCTGCTAAGATCTCAGCCTTCAAGTGGGGGTAGTTTTTCTAGAGCAGTACCCTCTAATAGAAATGTAATGCCAGCCAAATGTAACGTTAACCACATGTATAAAGTAAAATCTTACAGTGGTCACCTAAAAGGTTAAAGGGAAACAGATGAAATTTATTTTGATAATATATTTTATTCAATCAAATATATCAAAATAGTATAATTGCACGTAATCAATATGGAAATTATTAGCTTTTTATAATTAAAAAAAATTATGATGTGTATTTTGCCCTTTCAGTTTAAACTGTCTGATGCCAGTATACCTGGTACCTGTATTTGCTTTGGGTATTGAAAAACACCAAAAGTCAGACAGACCTATGTTTGAAATGTGGCTTCATAATTAACTGTGATCACAAGAAATTGCTCTGATTGTGTGTGCTTTTTCTTAAGAAGTCTTTGCATTCGTAATACTCCTTGAACATCAAGATATTAATACTTTGTAGAGGGATGGAAGAAGATAGTGCCTACAAAATCTCTAGTGACAGACCCATATGTACAGGGGTAGGCAAACCCCAGTTCTAAAACTAAGTTAGACTTTTCACCTTTTTCAGTGTTAGTTCAAAGCTTTAACCTACATTCAGGTAAAAGCCTTAATCAGCCCCTAATATGTTTTGAATGCGCATTTAAAAATATTTTATTATTTTTATGTGTCTGAGTATATTGCCTATATATATATGTATATCTAAGTGCACCCATGTCATGAAATGCTGAGGTGATCAGAAGAGAGCATCAGATCCCCCTGGAACTTGAGTTACAGATGGTCATCAGCTGCCATGTGGGTGATGGAAACTGAACCCAGGTTAAGTGCTCTTAACCACTGAGCCAGCTCTCTGGCCCCCTAATACACAATTTTATGGAGCAGTAGAGATGATGTTTCCCACTGGTAATACATCCAGTTATTTGGTTAGAGATAGTCATTCAAAACTTTATCATAGTGAATATTTTAAATATTTAAATATTTAAAATCCAAACCTCAAACATTCTTTTTTTGTTTTTTTGAAACACTTCTTATACAATAAAAATACCAACTCTTTTCTGTAAAATGAATCTTTAGTTTATAGACAGTGAAGCCAGTAAGGAAATAGAATTCATCTCACAACACCAGATTTCATCAAATTTTGATTGAAACCTGTGCCCCTTTAAGGCAGAGGTATGTATTTCACAGATGGGAACAAAGACAATCAAAGGAGATGTACAAATTGGGAACATCTGTAGTCCCGGCATTCTAGAGGCTCAGCCAGGAGGATCATGAGTTCAAAACCAGGCTGGGGTATACTAAGACTGTCCTCAAAAAAAAAAAAAAAAAAAAAATGAGATGTAAGCATTGGCATTAGCTAGTAGCTAGTAACTATGTTCATTGAGACCAATGTTTACAGATGGTCTACTTTGCTTCCTGTAGCTGTGATAAATACCATGACCAAAAAGCAACTTGGGAAGGGAAGGATTTATTTATTATGCTTTCAGGTCACAGTCTATCATTGAGAGAAGTCAGGGCACTATCTCAAGCAGGATCAGAGGGGGGAACCATAAAGGGACACTGCTCACCAGCTTGTTTACAGGTACACATTCAGCTTTGTGTCTTATTCAGTCCAGGTCCACCTGCCCACAGTGGGCTGGACCTTCCTACATCAATTAGAAAATGCCCCAAGTTTAATGTGGTAGGTGGTAGTACACACCTTCAATCCCAGCACCTGAGAGGCAGAGGCAGGTGGAGTTCTATGAGAAAGAGGCCAGCAGAGTCTACGTAGTGAGTTCCAGGCCAGCCTGGGCTACAGAGAGACCCTGTCTCAAAGAAAATGACCACAGGCCAATCTGATGGAGGGGATTCTTCAAATGAGGTTCCCTCTTTCCAGGTGTGTCAAGTTGACAACCACGATTAATCATCACAGACAAATGAGCTTCTTTCTCTGTTCCTCGGAAGAGTTCCAGCATTGGGTGCCTGGACAGTGGCTATTGTTCCCTACTTCACTTTGTGTTGGTTGGATGGTCCTGCGTGCAGAGTATGGGAAGGTGGCAATGGGCTGTCGGGCTGCTCTCTCCACAGGTGCCGGCTACTTCATGTTCTTCAATACCAGCTCCGGGTCAGCAGAAGAGGCGGCCCTCCTGGAGTCTCGGATCCTGTACCCCAGGAGGAAGGAACAGTGCCTGCAGTTTTTTTACAAAATGACAGGAAGCCCTTCAGATAGACTCACCATCTGGGTCAGAAGGGATGACAGCACTGGCAATGTGCGTAAGCTGGTCAAGATACAGAACTTTCAAGGTACCTAGAGGCGTCACAGAAAGACTGGATTGACTGAGAATCTGGGGCAATAGTGCTCTTTCTTCTCCCCCTCTGTCCTTTCTACCCCTCTGTTCCCCTTTTCTCCTCCTCTCACCCTTCCTCTACTTCTTCATCTTCCCCCAGCTCTGTCATCCTCTTCGGAGTCTGCCATAATATCTGGAAGGTTTTACCAGAATGTTTTCAACACTCAAAAGTCAGAAGCAACATTGAAGTTTTAGGTGAGGTTTATATCTACTTTTATAGGAGTCCAATATGAACGCACAAATCCAATTTTCACTAGCTCTCTGGAGAAAGCCAGGGTCAGGAGAAAGAAAATAGGAGATTCAGAGGTGGAGACAGGAAGGTGAAGTGATGCAGGGACTGAGCTGCTGGAGAGGGAGGGTAGCTAAATATTTGGCCATACCTGCTTTTGCATCTGTTTTGTGAAACTAAATGGCATCATCATTTAAAATGCTGATGTAACTTGAGATCTGCCTGTAAGTTGCTGGAAGCTGAAGCCATTTGATGTATCAACCTCACTAAGAGCATTTACATTATCTGCTAAGCATTGCTTTGTGTGTTTCTATGATGGTCAGAATGGAAAGCCTAAGCTGCTAAGCTTGGCAGTAGGATGTGGGGATCATGACTGTAAACCACAACCCAGAGCTTCCAAGCTCAATACTTAACAGTCTTTAGTTATGGAGGTGACTCTTTCAGAACCAGGAAAGGAGACAACTTTCTTGTTTTTCCCATTCAACAAAGAATTCCTCAAAGTGAGAGAAAGGAAATATAATTTACATGGGCACTGGCTGCTCTTGCAGAGGACTTGGGTCCAGTTCCCAGCACCCACATGGCGGCTAACTGTAACTCCATCCATCTGTAACTCCAGCTCTGGGGGATCTGATACCCGATTCTGCACTTACATACATGCAGGCAAAACATTCATACACATAAAATGCAAATAAAGAAATAAATAATAAGCAAATCTTTTTTTGAAAGAAGGGACTGCTGCTCTTGAAGTTAGGAAACTTCCTTGGAGGTCTCTAGGAAGACTAGGCATCCAGTCGCCTCTAACCACTCCACTATCAGCTGCCTAAGCACTCTGTATTCATGACTTGGGGGTGGGGGTGGTTCACTGTTCTGACTGTAATTAACTAACACTGGTATGATAGAAGGAGGGCAGCAATATTCCCTTTAAGAATCAAGAATATTGGGGCTGGAGAGATGGCTCAGTGGTTAAGAGCACTGACTTCTCTTGCAGAGGACCTGGGTTTGAGTCCCAGCACCCACATGGCGGCTACAAACCATCCTTAACTCCAGTTCCAGGGGAATCTGAAGCCCTCTTCTGACCTTCGTGGCATTGCACGACACGGGTGCACTCACATACATGCGGGCAATACACTCATATACATAAAATAAAAATAATAAAGTCAAGAGTATTTCAGATGAAAATGTGCTGTGATTGCAATGCTATTGATGAGTTTAGTTATCATACACTTCAACCTCATGCTGAAAATGCTATCCAGTAAGCATAAAACAATGCTGTGTGGAGCTTAGTTCCATAGTGCATCTTTCTAAGTTCCCTAGGAATATACAAATGGGGTCTTAAAGGCAGTCCAGTCTAATGTTGGTTTGTTAATGAAATTTTTCTAACGGGTTAATTATCACTGGGTATTTATGTTGTATTCAACATAAGATAGTTATAATTATTCTGAGGTACAGTTTAACTTTGGCAAAGTGCATATGTTGACCCAGATGCTTATAAAAATGTGTCTATAACATAAGTTATTGATATAGCTTTAAGATTTCTAAATGAGCTTATATGCAAACTGTTTATATGCAAATATGAATAGGTGTACACACATGCACACACACACACACACACACAAACTTTTGTTTTGACTGAGGCCAGGACCCCCAATAGATGACAATTCTGAACCAACAAGGATGAAGTTTGTCTCACAGTCTTGGTATCACCATCACCTGACTGATTCAGGGAAGTACCTCACTTAGATGAAAGCTTCTTAGTGATTGCATAAGAGTCCCTGCCCATGTAGTGTAATCGCTAATGTCTTCTCTTTACTATGATATCCCTACATTTCAACCATGCCATCACAACCTATATTAAGAAAAGTCAAAGCAGTTACCCAGTAGCAAGAAATGAACTTTTACTCTCTTATCAGAATTTCCATGATCTGCAACCTGCTGGGTAAATGGTTCAAACCTATATCTCTGCCCCTTTTCTAGGTCTTTCTGTCACCCATTATATTTCCTGTCTATATATCCTCACCTTGACTGTAACGCTGTGTCAGTAGATGGTAGCTACACAGACTTGCATGTTACTGATGTGGTCCATGCACACGACCCACCTTCTATGTGACCACACAACCTACCACACAGCACATAACCAGCTCCACCTGAGGAACTTGTCCCCATGTGCATCCTTAGAATGCCCCAAGAACAAACAGAGATAAGCAGGCTCTTCAGATTGGGGAAAATTATAGTTCTGTAAAAAGATTTCTGGCTAGAATATGCAAGCAAGGGAAAAAGACACTTTCAAGGCTCTCTCCTCAACTTCACTGCAGATTAGATTTCTCTGCATATGTCTTGGGATTCTGAGTTGCTCTGGTCTGGCGTTTCCTCTCCCTGCTGCCCCAAGGCTTCTGTCTGGCTTTTGATGATGTTCAGCTCAAGATCTGATATGCTAGAGTAGCCCCCTCATTTTTATCTAGGTTTTTATTCAAACTTCTCATTTCTAGTTCACCCTCAGGAACAGAGCAAGTAGACCTAGTAGTCAACCCTTAGACATGCATAACTGGCTTGTGGCAACTCTGGATTCTTTATATCTTCATTTTTGGATGCCCGATAACATGAACAAAAGTCTGAACAAGCAGATTTTTTGGCCACAAGCTATAGGTTGAACCATATGAAATTTACCCATTATTTCATGTTTTACTTGAGATGTGTATTTTGTATGATACAGCTGAATACTGGGACATTTAGTACTGGTAAGATGGCAGAATACCAGCAAATCCAGGAGGGAATGGGTGACATTAAATAATAGAGAAAAACAAATTCATGAATAAGATTTGAATTTGAATTGTGAAATCAACCATAGTTGAGGAGAAAGGGGATGGCGAAGGAAGATAAGTAAACACAAGTATAGTAACGTGTATGAAAATACTGCAGTGGTACCCAATTCTGTATGCTAACTTAAAATTTAATGTAAAAACTTATACTGTGTCTTGTTTAAAAATTATTTTCCTTACTAAGCAAGTGAATTGATAAAGTTGCTTAATGTGTCTGTAATAATATCTGTTTTATGGGGCTGCTCTGAGAGTGGATGAGGGAGTTGATATGCCAGGCTGGATAATTGCTGGTATTGACCCTCATAAACACTATTTTTCATCTTCAGG
This sequence comes from Nannospalax galili, assembly GCF_000622305.1. Taxonomy (NCBI): domain Eukaryota; kingdom Metazoa; phylum Chordata; class Mammalia; order Rodentia; family Spalacidae; genus Nannospalax; species Nannospalax galili. The sequence continues at coordinate 927,139 of NW_008349354.1, forward strand.
AGACACCGATCATCACTGGAAAATTGCCCATGTGACACTCAAAGAAGAAAAGAAATTTCGCTATCTTTTCCAGGGCACCAAAGGTGACCCTCAGAACTCAAATGGGGGTATTTACCTGGATGACATTACCCTGACAGAAACCCCCTGCCCTACAGGGGTTTGGACCATACGAAATATCTCCCAGATCCTTCAGAGCACAGAGAAAGGAAAAACACTCCTGAGCCCTCGGTTCTACAATTCAGAGGGCTATGGTTTTGGGGTGACCTTGTACCCTCATGGCAGACTCCTTGCCAGTGACTCTGGCTACATGGGACTTGCTTTCCACCTGTTCAGTGGGGAGAATGATGCCATCCTAGAGTGGCCAGTGGAAAACAGACAGGTGATAATGACAATACTGGACCAGGAACCCGATGCCAAGAACAGGATGTCCTTAAGCTTGATGTTTACTACTTCCAAGGACCATACAGCCTCAGGTACACACACACACACACACACACACACGCATATATATATATACATATATATGTAGAGAGATAGATAGATGATAGATAGATTGATTGATTGATATATATTGTGTGTATGTGTGTATGCATGTGATTGTGTGTTCATGTGTTCATGGAGGCCAGAGGACAACGTTGGGTGTCATTCCTCAGACACCATTTTTATTTTGTAGATTTATTTTTATTGTTATTTTAACTAGGTGTATGTGTGTATCTTGTATGAGTATGTACATGCAAATGCAGGTGTTTGCAGAGACTAGAGGCATTGAGACCCCTGGAGCTAGAAACCAAATTCCCATCCACCTTTTTCTGAGAAAAGACTCTATCATTGGCCTGGAATTTGCCACATAATCTAGACTGGTTAGCCAGAGAGCCTCAGGGATCTACCTACCACCACCTTCGCAGGGCTGGGAGTACAACACGCACCAACGTACTTGCTTCTAAAACATTTTAATGTGGAGGAGCACTCAGGTCCTCTACTTCCCTGGCGGAACCATCTCCCTGGCCTATTTCAATGCCTATCTGTCTGTCTGTATGTGTATGTGTGTGTTTGTATGTACGTGTGTATGTGTGTATATGTGTGCATACATGTGTATATGTAACAAAGCCCCCTATGTATTCATTAAAGACAAAATGGGAAGTGAAGTGAAGCATAAAAGCTAATGTGATTGTGTGTCACCCATCTGCAGCTATAAATGGCTCTGTTATCTGGGACAGACCATCCAAGGTGGGAATCTACAATGAGGACTGTGGCTGTTTCAGGAGCTTAGACTGGGGATGGAGCCAGGCCATCGCCCACCAAATGCTGACAAGGAGGAGCTTCCTTAAAGACGATGCCCTCATCATTTTTGTGGACTTTGAAGGTACCTTTACAGGTTGTCCAGAATCAATAATCCTAGGTTCTGTGTGGTTGATTGATCTATATTTATTTTTTAATATTTTATTTATTATTTTTATTTATGTGTATGAATATATTGCCTGCATGTATGTAAGTGCACCTGTGTCCTGCAATGCCCACATAGGGCAGAAGAGGGCGTCAGAGTCCCCTGGAACTGTAGTTATGGATGGTTGTTAGCTACCATGTGGGTGCTAGGAATTGAGCCCTCATCCTCTGCAAGATCAGTCAGTGCTTTGCTTTTAGCCGCTGAGCCATCTCTCCAGCCCCTAATTTACATTTATTTGAAAACACATCAGGGAAGTGGAGATTTCTTTTAAGAATAAGGTTGTTTAAAATGTTGTATATAGCAACCACGTTTTATTTAATTGATCAAAGATTCATATTTTTTGGTTTTTTTAATATGTTGTTTAAATGTTAGGTAAAAACACTGTTCATGAGGGTGCATCATGTGATATTTTGATACATCTGATCTTTATATGATCACCAACCCAGGGCAACAGTATCCAGTTCTTCAAATACCATTTAGTTTTCTATGGTGAAAACTATACTCTTTAACTGTTCCTGAGAGAAGCCAAAATTTCAATTTTTGAAGTATTACCCTTATGACAATTATCAATTATGACAGTGGGTTGACTTCAGTTTAGCCTCAAAGTATGAACCCATGAGATTATGCTTCTTTGTATAAATTCAATAAGTAAAAACGTGACAGGATTGTTTTTAAAATAGAAGAGCTGGCATCATGAGGAAAAGCTGCTTTTCCATGAAATGTGAGATTCATGAGGTGCGATTCATGAGGGACAGAGGTGGCCCAGGGAACTTTCTTCAGAGGCAGAGTTAGTTATTAATCTTATGTCTTCTCACCTTGTTTGTTTGCTGAAGATATCACCCACCTGAGCCAGACTGAAGTTCCCATTCCAGTCAAAAATCAGATCCCCCGAGACCTTGTTCTCCAAGGCCAGGAGCCACAGGTCTCAGGAGAAGATTCTGGAAAAAATCTGGAGGAAGCCCTGCCAGCAGGCAGCCTGGATCAGACCCAGCTCAGCCGACAGAAGCGGTCAGTGAAGAACACAGGCCCCATGGAGGACCATAACTGGCCACAGTACTTCAGAGACCCATGTGACCTGAACCCTTGCCAGAATGAAGGCATCTGTGTGAACGTGAAGGGCATGGCCAGCTGCAGGTAGGCCCCGTGACTGAGGGTGACAGGTGGTAGATGGGGGCAGCCACCGGAGCCAAGTTTGCTCTGCTCTAATAAAAGCATAGCTCAGAAGATGATGGCAGGGGCTAGGGAGACGGGTCAGTTGGTAAAGCGCTTGCCGTACAAGTCTGCGGACCTGAGTTTGGATCCCCAGCACTATACAAAAATCCAGGCACAATGGTGTACAGTACAGCTACAACCCAGGGCTGGGAAGGTGGAGGATCCCTGGAGCACACTGGTCAGATAACCTACTTGAATCAGCAAGCTTCAGGTTCAGTGAGGGACACTGGCTGCCCCTGTGTTCTTCAGCTTCACCCATACTTTCATGAGCAGTGTTTCTTCCCAGCAACACATGATGCTTTCTGTTGTCCCCATTGGAGCTACAGATCATCACTTTTCAAAGGAAGCCTCAGGTTCCTTTGCTGCTTCCTTTGTGAGGCACGCTCTCACTGTGGCCTAGATTGGCCTCAAACTCAGTGTCCTCCTGCCTCAGCCTCTGAAATATCAGGATGCAGGTGTGCATGCCACCATGCCTGGCTTCTGATTCCTCTCTGGAAAATATTCACTTTGACTGCAGACACAGGTCTGTGCTCCTTTACCTGATAGGCCCTTTAGTGCCACATTCCAGTAGGCACCCTGGCTGGCCTCATCTGTCCCCAGAATAGGAAGGCCAGGAGTTACCACTCAAGCACCAAAGTATCTGTCTTCCACAAATCTGCAGCTGAGGCATTGTGGAAGAAGCTTTCTGGTGATGCCACGGGATGTAATTAAACTGATGGGAGATTGGGTCAGAAAGAATATTGAGCATTTGATTGCTATTACTGATGTTTAATAAGACAATCCCCAGGCTAGAGATGAGTCCTTTAAAGATAAAATATAGCCAAGCACAGTGGCTGTTCTTTAATTCTGTAATCTTGGTACTTGAGAGATACAGGGGACTATCAGTTTGTGACCGGCAGGAACAACACAGTGAATTCCAAGTTAGTCTGACGGCCCATAATGAGGCCCTGTCTCAAAAAACCAAAACCAAAAGCCAAAATGGTAAAATGGCTCTTGACTTGTGAATATCTCAACCTGTACCAGACAGTAGGCTTTGAAGCTGAGATGTTTGAAACAAAGGCCAAGACTCATTATGGAAGTCGCGAAACCCACTCTTAGGGCCTTAAGTCTGACATTTGTTGATCTTTAATACCAAATTTCACAAAGAAAACAAAACTCTCCAGGTTTGTCCATTACTGTGTGTCGACTACCTTGACAGGTGTAGTACCTTCATTATTTCATGTGAACTTCCAGAAACCTTAAGAGACAACTGCCAGGATAGCATCTTACAGTAATAGGTACTTGATGTGGTCTATAGTTTTAGCATTGCAACAAGCACACTAACTCGGGTTCTCTTTGGGGAGCTTCCAGTGTAGCACTTAGTCTGAGACAGTGTTGGGTAATTGATTCTTTAAGTGACCCAAACCTTCCTTCTGAACTCCAAGTGGCCAAGAAAAGTGGGTCTACAGATCTTCCTTTTTGGACTAAGCTTCAGGTGTGAAACACAGACCATGTGACTCTGAGAAAGTTAGTTGCCCTTTCTGAACTTAAATAAAGATGGGAAGAATGGTCAGATTATAGTCTGTATTTTAAAAGGCCACGATGGGGTTAATTGATACATATAAAGTTGTTGAATGGGGCCAGACAACAGTGCACAGTAATTGTTTTATTACTGTTAGTGCTGTTATTGGTGGGTCTTGTTGCTAGAAAGCACCTAAGGCTCAGATATTTTCCACACTGTCTTGTGTACTGTCCCTCAGGTGCGTCTCTGGACATGCCTTCTTCTACACGGGTGAGCGCTGTCAGGCCATGCAGGTACATGGCAGTGTGCTGGGCCTGGTGATTGGAGGTGCTGCTGGTATAACCATCTTGATCTTCGCTGTGTTCTCCAACACTTTCCAAAAGCTGAGGAAGTGAACCACCTGCTGATATCTGACAGACTGCAGAAGTTCATCCTCCACTCAGACCACCATTCCTGTGGTCAGTGCAGCATGTGGCAATTTTTATCAACTTTGTTCAAAAGGACCTTCAAGAACCAAGACCTCTAACTTCCTGTGGAACCCTTATGTTTCTGCCCAGGTGTGGTTGTTACCCTTTCTGTGCACTTCTGCGGTATTCATTGTGTCCTGTGACAGTAGTCATCATGCTTAATTAGAAATCACTTGCTTAGCTGACCATCTTTCCCTTCAATCTTAAGTTTCAATAGGGTGGGGACATGTTATCCTCCACTACCATGCTGGTCCCAGTGTTAGAAGTGTGCTTGTCTGGCACACTGTGGGCCCTTAGTAAGTATTAAATGAATAAAGCAGTGCATGAAAGAACAACTGTGCTCTAGAGAGTTTTGTTTCAATTTCAGATCATAAGACATATGTGGTAAAAAATCCATATGTGGGTGTGTTAGAACCAAATACTCAATTTTCGCTTAAAGTCTTATGAAATGATTTTAATGATGATTCCTCTGGCCAGCTAGGTTTCCACAGCATTTATTTCATTCTTCTGATTCTAAGGGATGAGCTTAATAAATCCAATAAAGATGTAACTGGTGTGTTCTATATGCCCATTGTGTGTGTGTGTGTGTGTGTGTGTGTGTGTGTGTGTGTGTTGGGATGGGATGGAGATGCCCAATACCCTTTTCACAGATTCTAAATTGTTAAACCTTATTTGCAGAGTGGGGATGTAGCTGAGCTGGTAGAATATTTGTCTAGCATTCATGAAGCCCCTAGGTTTGTTCCCCAACACCATATTAACTGATAGTACCTACCTGTAATCCCACCACTCAGGAGGTACAGGTGGGAGGATCAGGAGTTCAAGGTCATCCTCAGCTATACAACAAGTTCCAGCCAGGGCTAAATGAAAACCTGAAGGAGGAGGAGGAGGAGGAGAGGGGGGGAGGAAGAGGAGGAGAAGGAGGAGGAGGGAGGAGGAGGGAGGAGGAAGGAGGAGGAGTTGTTTATTTTCTATGCTATTCATGTATAAAGAACTTTAAAGATGTGTTTTTATTTTTTCTTTATATAGTTTCTAAGATGTTACAACATAGTTGAGGCAAGAAAGTTCCAAGGTAGATCTAGATAAAGGGGACCTAAGATTCCCCTCCCCAATTGGCAAAGAGCTGACTTTTGATGTTTAATTAACAGGAAAGATTCCCAGGTGCCTGAGTGGCCCGGGATCTCATTGACCAGACTTCTTAGGTACAAAGAATTTATTACATTTCCATAGAGTTAAAATGCACTGGAAGCAAATATGAAGGGTAAGGAAGAGTCTCTTCAAGGCACAAATACGAGACTAGCTTGTAGCAAGTGACAAATGACCCAGAGGACAAAGTCTGTAACTGGCTCTCTAACTTGAGGCAAATGAGCAGCCCCTGCAGTTGATACCGATGCACAGCCTCATCCCAGGGTTTATAGTGTGGTAGGCCTGGAGTGGGTGTACTAATTTGCATTGCTAACAGGTTCCCAGGTGGTGGTGGTGGAGGTGATGATGATGATGATGATGACAGCCTCCTGGACCATACTTTGAGAACCACTGCTGGGGGCATTGAGGGTAGATCTGCAAGTCGGGCATCCTGGAAACAGGCTTGGACCTAGCTGTCTAGCTACTATTTTAGTAAGAAATCACTTCAACTGTTCTTGGTCTTAGTTTGCTAATCTGTCCAGCAGAAATAATCCTCAATTCCCTCCCGCCACTCAACCTTACCAATTCCAACTGCTGAGACACTTGTCATAAGTATTTCTTAGACTTTTTATTTTATATTTAGATGTATTTAATGTGTTTTAATTTATTACTTTATAAGTTGGGAATTTCATACAGGCATATAATGTATTTGGTCAAATCTACCCTCCACTGCCTCTCCTTGAACACTTCCCACACTCTCCTCCATGACTTTTCTCTCACATCTACATGCACTCTTTTAAAAAACCTGCTGAGACTACTTAGTGTTACCAGTATATGCATGGATGTAGGGCCATCCATTGGAGCATGGGGCAACATCTGTGAAGAAAACTGACTCTCCCTCTCACAGCAGCCATCAATTCTAATAGTTCATCAGTTAGGTGTGGGACTTCCTGAGCCTTTCTCCCATTTTATAATTTAAAAAATATATTTTATTACTTTTTATTTTATTTTATGTGTATGAGTATATTTCCTGCATGCATGAAAATGCACCCATGCAGTGCAATGCTTGTGGAGATCGGAAGAGGTTGTTGGATCCCCTGGAAATGGAGTTAGGAAGAGTTGTTAGCTACCATGTGGGTGCTGGGAACTGAACCTCAGTCCTCTGCAAGAGAAACCAGTGCTCTTAGCCACTGAGCCATCTCTCCAGCCCCAGCCAAGCTGAAATTTTAGTAGATTTTCTTGGATTTTCAATGAGGATCATCAAATGCTAGCAAGCTTCAGAGTGACCATTCCTTGATCTCCTCTGGGCCATGGATTTCAGTCATGCTGCATACAGTGGGGAATCCATCTTGGCCCATTTTTGGGCAAATGACTGCCTTACACCTTCCTTCATGAAACCCTTCTTTCTCCTGAATTACCACATCTATCACATGATGTGATAGGACCTTGAGATGCCTCAAATAAACCTCCTTATCCTGAGTACAGAAAGGAGATTCTAGTGAGCACATGTGCAAGAGGTGGGTCCTGAGGTCACTTAAGAGCAGAATCTATTGTTCTCAATGGGCTTCAGAAAAGCTAGGTGTTGGGAGGATCCTACAAAATATAGGATAATCTAGGGGTGGTTAAGAGCAATGGCTGCTCTTGCAGAGGACCCAGGTTCTGTTCCCAGCACCCACATAGCAGCTAATAATTGTCCATAACTCCAGATCCAGGAGACCCAGTGCCCTCTTCTGGCCTCCATGGATACTGCACACATGGGTGTACTTAAATACAGGCAGGCATTTTGTCTAAATATCCATCTATTCATATTTCTTTTTATATATATATTTTTTATTTTTTTATTTTTAATTAGAAGAAGCATTTCATTACAACAGCCTTAACCTATTCAATAACATTTTTCTGAGCTAGGGTACATCTCTTTCAAAATTGGCTGTACATTTTTAGGTTTACAGATGGATTATTACGCTTATACAATCTTTTACTCATTATAAACTCTATAAGACATAAAATTAAATGAGGTTCCAACGTTTAAGAAAGATCTCCACTTCGTTGTCAAAACACACAGTTTCATACAGAAAAATTCATTCCAGTTTATGAATGTAACTAAAAGAATTATGTGATCTTTAATATATTCCAAAAATATTTCTCCAAAATTTCTAGGCAAAATAAATTTCCAAAAAGATGTATCATGTTTATTCTGTGGTTGTGAGTACTATTTACCAAAATATTGAAAACCCTAGTGAGTATGGATGGAAGACAGTGGGGTGGGATGCTGGTGACCTCTAATAAGTAGTGATGTGAAAGAAAATGACAAAAGATTTGAGAAGACAGTCCAATAGGATGTGTGCATGCATGTGCGTGTGCTTGTGTATGTGTGTGCACATGTACATGAATATTGACTTGAAATATTTGGTGAGGGAGAAAAGCCCTGTAACATTTGTGATGCATGTATTGAGGCACATGTATGTGTATGTAAGAGACAGAGCTCCTGGTGAGGTACCAGTCTGAAGACAGCTGTTCACAATGTTGCCCAGGGTTAGTACTAGAATTTCAGAATGGATTATGGCATGGCTTCATCTGGATCTTAGCTTTCCCTCAGGACCTAGACTGTTGGAACCATGTGTGACTCACCAGCTCCATGAAAATCACCAGCAACATTTAAGGATTTCTCTGTCATCCAGAGAATTTTAGAAAAAAGAAAGAGTCCAACCATGTGAGGGCTCATGCCTATAATCCCAGCATTTAGGAAGCAGAGTCAGGAGGGGCAGGAGCTCAAGGAATTCAGCTACGTGGCAAGTTTGAGTCCAGCCCAGCTGTCTTAAAAACAAAACAAAACAAACAAACAAACAACAAACAAACAAACACAAAGCAAAGTCTAAAGAGAGTTCATGAAGAGGGAGTGAGGAGAGAGAGAAAGGGAAGCGGGATGAGGCAGAGACAGATTTTTCAGACCAGGCAAAATGGTCACCCACAGCCACTCTCCCTCTTTGCTCAGGCATCGACCCCCTGAGCCCTGGCTGCCAGAATGGCCTCCAAGAGCACAGCTTCCACACCTGCACCTTCCTTACAGGAAGGGGGACTGCATGCTTAAGTTTGGCCATGAGAACCGAGACAGAAACTCTACCTGTCAGCTTCTGGGAGCTTTTCTATAGAGTCTTGGCACATACCCTTAGTCACTTCCTTTATGGGTCTGATAAAGGCTTGATTCCAGAAGGGGACCTGCCATTAGGGATCATGAGGTGACATGGAAAAAATAAGACAGAAATTGTCTGGATTCTTGAGATGGACACAGAGCCAGGATGCTGTACCTTGGACAGCTTACGTATGGATGTTTATTGTGTGAGAAATAAAACTATTTGAAGTCAGCTCCGCTTTCAATCTTCATTACTCACAGAAAACATTCTAATGAACACAGTGGTTGGGCAAGGTCAGCACACAGCTGAGGCTAAGCTAGTCACAATACCTTGAGCTGCCTCTTAGACTGTGGCTTTGTAAGCCTCACGGATTTCGTTCCCCCCAGGTTTGTCTGAGAATGAAATAAACATGCAGAGGAAGGCAACGTGGCCACAGGAAGAGTGGGAAGTTTGAAAACAGTGCTGGAGCCCCTCAACCAGCTGTGCCTGAAACTGCTCTGGTCTAGAATCTTCTCCAATGATTCGAGGGAACAAGCAAGTGCCCATTTTTGCTTAAACTATTTTTATCTGTGGTTTGGTTGTTACCTGTCAATCAGAGCCTGAACTCACACCACTGATACAGCATAATCAGTTCATTTGTAAAGACAGGACAGAATGAATTGGTGTGAGAATTAAGTATAGCTGTGTGATAGGTAAGATCACCAAAGCTGAACTGAGTTGTAAGATGAAAGTTCAGCAGGTGCTCAAGTTTGTTCTGTGAGTTTTTCTTTCATTCTTGAATGGGCTTGACTGAAACTCAACCTTGGTAAAATTTTGATTCAAGAGGTCATGTATCTTTGAGATTCCTTTTCTTTCTTTTTTGGGGGGTGGTGGTAGTGTGTGTGTGTGTGTGTGTGTGTGTGTGTGTGTGTACATGTGGAAGTTAGAGGGCGACATTGTGTGTCCTCCTCAATCACTCTCCACCTCTCAAATCCTCATGCTTAAGTGACAGGCATTTCACTGGCTAAGCCATTGTCTCAGACCCTGGGATTCTTTTTAAAGACTCCTAACCATGAATTAAGTATGAAAATGCAGAGGAGTTATGTTTTTTGTTTTTCATTCTGGGTAGAGATTTTGCCTACATCTTAGAATATCCACATGGAATGGTTCAAAATAGTAATGGCTGCCTGTATTCAGTCATGACTGTGTGCCGGGAACTGTTCTAGAAGCTTTATAAGAATCCCCATGGTGAGTATGGAACATCTCTCAAAATGTGTTGTAACTGCAGTGAGCCACCTGTCCTCTTGTTCAGGGAGGCCATGGAGACCCCACAAGATGGACTTGAACCAGTTTCCAGTCTACAAAGAGGAGGGTCAACTCAGAGGAAACATCTCATCCATGCTTCCAAGTGAAGCCAGACATGGTTGAACAGGACCTTTGACTTATCTTCACATAGATGGAACTGGTAAAAGAAAGGAGCCAGGGACTCCTCCCAAGCCCATGTGACCCCTAAGGAACAGATACTCAAATGACCTTAAGTGTAAAAATAAATTGATTTATTTGGGCCAACTGTATAGTATTAAACATACAAAAGGAAAGTATAACCAAAGATTAAAGTCATCAATATAGTTCTTTAAGAGTTCAAGGGATTACACTTCTCAGACTTTAGGCTTAACTCCACATAAAAAGTTATTTAGACTATTTCTCATTGATGAATTTGTTCCTAACCAGAAAGTGCTGCTCAGATGTAAGACTTCAAATCTTGGTCTGCAATACTGTAGTGCCCACCCGTAGCTAAGGGAGGCAACCTGCTATTGTTCTAAAATGATGGCTAAATTTGTTTTCTTCCCCTATCTAGAAGCCTTTGAGAGGGAACTGACACTGATTCCAACTACACCAACAGCTATAGAAATACCTGAAAGCAAATCCTGAATCCATCACTCTCAAGTCCAGCCTTGGCAGAAAAAAGAAAAATGAGGAGGAACCCCATAGAGGGATGCTTTTGGAAGCTGTCATCAAGAAGTCCCAATGGACT
>NW_008349354.1:938264-964248 GCF_000622305.1 Nannospalax galili
GACTAGGAGGTAGGAATTGGCTAGGCAGTTAGGGTAAAAAGACCCCAAAGAAATGTAGCCAGTTTCTGGGCTAAAAGTCAAAATGTCCTTGGGCCTCTTAGCAACATACTCTGTTCCAAAGGCCAAAAATGTTCTAAGTATTTGGGAGCTTTTATCTAATCCCTAAAAGATTTTAGGGTTATCTCTTCAGAAGAGGGAATGTTAGAGTAGCCAAAGGCCCCATAAACAAAAATAAATCAAAGAAGAAGAAAGAGTACATGAAGTTATCAGAAAAAAGTGATGGGGAGATATGGGAGGAGTTGGAGGGGAGGGAGTGGGCATGGATTTAGTCAAAACACCTTGTATGCGTGTATGAAATACTCAATAAATTATTTTTTATAAAAAGGGTCCCCTGATAACTTGTAGAGCTTGTACTATCACCATCTTCTTTTACTTTATGGAAACCGAGTCACAAGCGTTACTTTACTCAAGTCACCAACTTAAGTGGTTGATCCAAGAAAACACTATCTGCCTTCCACACAGCCCACTAAACAGGTGCCAATCAATGCTCCACCAGTCACATCATCTACCCATGAAGCAAAGCAAGAATGAAATGATTCAGCCGTTGCTTCTGTCTTCACGTTACAAGGAAAATCATGCTGAACCAATCTTATTAGGACCACATTTCATTTCTGGGAAATCATATTTTCCTCCTCTGTGACAGCACTCTGAGAATGCTTGATAGATCAATAACAAGACTGAAAATAGCATCCAGCATGAAAGCCACAGAGGACGCTCAGCTGACTGAAGATTCAAAATGGCAATGACGATCAAGCTGCTCTGAGGAGGGTGTTAATTCATGGCTAATTTGAAGTCAATCATTAATAAAGCGGGATCCTTTATCCTTCTTTCAGACTGATAACAGAAACTAAACTTGCTCAAAACATTAGTCAGCTGCCCCTGGGTGGAATTATAAAACGAAGCTTGAAGAAGCTTTAACACATAGTTCTCGCTCTCATTTGTTTTAATATCTGGCTCTAAGAATCCATAGTTCTGTGAGCTTAGGGCAAGTTATTAAGAGTTCGGTGTTTACTTTTTCCAATCTGGAAAACAAAGAGAAAAAGAATATTTACTTAGCTTTGGGTTGCTATAGGGTCTAAACTAGGTTACATGCATAAAGAACCCCAGGCACACAGAAGGAGCTCAATAAATGCTAGCTATTTAACAAAGTAATATAGCAATCAACCATCGTCGTTTAGGGTTGCTGTGCCTCTCCAAGAGGAATTTGCATGTTAAGCTTTATCTCTCATTGAGATTTTGTTTTCCACTGAAGAAATGTCCAATGCAAGGGAGAAGATGTGGGAGCTATTCTTTGGGGGTGAGGTCAGCATCCCAAGGCATATGACATCCTCCCACACTGAAAAGTCATCTGTCTCATTACTTAAAGCCAGTTCAGCTTGTCCCTCTGCTTCAAGGACCAGCCCTTTCAGCAGCTGATCCTGTTTACTTCTCCTGGGTCTTCTCAAATCATTCTTTGGCAATGTGTGCCCAGGGCCAGATGAGAAACTTACCATCTGGCCTCAGCTGTTGGCTGAGCTAGCAGACAGCCCTAGACAACTGAAGATTCAGCATAGATTGATAAATGGAAACCTGCTGTAGCCACAAAATTCAGTGGGTGACTTTAAAACAATTAGTGTATATTCATTCTACAAAGTTATGAGTTTCATAATGACATTTTTTAAATATTTAAAAAATTTTATGTGTATGTGTGTGTCTATGTATGGATATGTACACAGGAATGCAGGTGCTTATAGAGACCAGAAGAGGGCAGCTTCAGATCTCCAGATCTGGAGTTCCAAGCTGTCCTCAGCCATCTGATGTGGGAGCTGGGAGTCAAACCTGGGTCCTCTGAAAAAGTGATGTGCACTCAACTGATGAGCTATCACTCCAGTTCCCATAATGACATTTTAGCCACGTTTATCATGCACCTTAACCAGATACACGCCGCATTTCTCTCTCCTGTTCTTCCTCCAGACTCCTGCTCCTTACTTCCCAAATAGTCTCCTTTCTAAGTGCATGTCCTCTGTGAGTGTGTGTGTGTGTGTGTAAAGCTAAGTTCTACATATGGAAACAAAAGGGATGTTTGTCTTCTTGGTTTAGGCTTTATTTCTCATGATCATCTCCAATCCCATTCATTTCCCTGCACACGACGAGTTAGAAAAGGAATAGGAGAGTTCAAACTCATCTTTTTCCAACTTCACTGATGGAAAAAAATGTGTTTCCATGAAACACAGGAGACTCCCATTCTCCTTCTTCAAATGCCTTCCAGCAGGCTGTGGAAAGACTGGACCAGGTTGTTTCTAGAGCCTTTTGCTTTGCCATTGGTTCCATAAATACGATTTGGTCAATGAAGGAGGGAAGAAAAGGCAGAAAGGAGCCGTTTTGCTCGTATGTCTCAGAAATGTCTGTGTGTGAATTAACGCCACGTGTCCACAGCAATGTTGCCTTCCACACTTTCCCCTGCAAAGGTCATAATGTAAAGGAGGTGGGGAGGGAGAGTGAGCCCTTCATTCCTCCCCCTCTGCCGTCCAATTGGTGGCCGCTGTCCTCTTGGTAAGATCCAAATTATTTCACTATGTGTTGCCCACCCAGAACCTCATCCTCATGCCTCACAATGTTCTAACTGCATGGGGACCACAAAGGCGGCGCCTCCCCCATTGTCCACCAGGCGGCGCTCAAGCTTCAGCAGAAGCAAGGGGACTGTGAAGGCGCCCCATCACAGGAGGCCAGCTGTCACTCATTAGCCCAGCTGGAGATGCTTGTGAGGACCATGACTAAGACAGCTGTGAGAGAGCGCTTGGGGCATGGGAAAACACTCAGCGTTCCAGAAAAAGCAGCAAATGGATGTAACAATTTTCCTCGGTTAATCAAAATCAAACACCTCTTTCCACAACTACCGGGGGTGGGGGATGATTGGCAGGCTGGATGAAGGTCAGAGGATGGCACTAATCAAAATCGCTCTCCAAAGGCAGAGACTGAAGTCATTCTTGGATTCTGTTGTCCAAGTGGACTGTGACAGCAATCTTCCCATGCCTTGCCTGATTGGTTCCCGCCTTTCATGCCGAGAATAAGCCTTTTGTTTTTCTAGGTTCCTGTCGTGGTTATGTGTATGTTCTTTAATAATCAATACCCACCAGCATACTTCACTTGGTTCTGAAGTAAAGAATTAAAAACGCTGGGGTGGGAACAGGGTCACATAACTCCTGCCCATGTCCCAGTTGTGAAGAGGGACCCAGCATGGAAACTCTTCCTTCAAAGCTTATGGGGTGTAGAAATGGATAGGAGTCAGTAAAATCATTTGCTTCCTCAAATACCTTCCAACAGTTTGACTGTGTTCACCAGGTTCAGAAGAAAATTTACCTGATCCACTTCTGTGGCTCCTTTTTCTTTGCCGTGAGCTCCACAGATAAGATATAGCAGGTGAAGCAGGACCCCACAACTCAGTTCCCCTCATAGTTAGCCCAACGGCTGAAATTATCTTTGGAGATAAATAGCAGGTGTTTGGCTCAAAGTAGATTTCCGTTTTTGTGCCCATCCATCCCCTCCTTCCAATGTCTGCACACTCTACATGCACTGGGGGTAGGAAACTTACGAACCTTGGCTCCTGTCTAGAATGTTCTAGAAGGTATTCATCTACAGAGAATGTGAGGACTGTATCTTCAGCTGTCAAACAAAATCCTAACCAAAACATATGGATATGTACACAGGAATGCAGGTGCTTATAGAGACCAGAAGAGGGCAGCTTCAGATCTCCAGATCTGGAGTTCCAAGCTGTCCTCAGCCATCTGATGTGGGAGCTGGGAGTCAAACCTGGGTCCTCTGAAAAAGTGATGTGCACTCAACTGATGAGCTATCACTCCAGTTCCCATAATGACATTTTAGCCACGTTTATCATGCACCTTAACCAGATACACGCCGCATTTCTCTCTCCTGTTCTTCCTCCAGACTCCTGCTCCTTACTTCCCAAATAGTCTCCTTTCTAAGTGCATGTCCTCTGTGAGTGTGTGTGTGTGTGTGTGTGTAAAGCCAAGTTCTACATATGGAAACAAAAGGGATGTTTGTCTTCTTGGTTTAGGCTTTATTTCTCATGATCATCTCCAATCCCATTCATTTCCCTGCACACGACGAGTTAGAAAAGGAATAGGAGAGTTCAAACTCATCTTTTTCCAACTTCACTGATGGAAAAAAATGTGTTTCCATGAAACACAGGAGACTCCCATTCTCCTTCTTCAAATGCCTTCCAGCAGGCTGTGGAAAGACTGGACCAGGTTGTTTCTAGAGCCTTTTGCTTTGCCATTGGTTCCATAAATACGATTTGGTCAATGAAGGAGGGAAGAAAAGGCAGAAAGGAGCCGTTTTGCTCGTATGTCTCAGAAATGTGTGAGTGAATTAACGCCACGTGTCCACAGCCATGTTGCCTTCCACACTTTCCCCTGCAAAGGTCATAATGTAAAGGAGGTGGGGAGGGAGAGTGAGCCCTTCATTCCTCCCCCTCTGCCGTCCAATTGGTGGCCGCTGTCCTCTTGGTAAGATCCAAATTATTTCACTATGTGTTGCCCACCCAGAACCTCATCCTCATGCCTCACAATGTTCTAACTGCATGGGGACCACAAAGGCGGCGCCTCCCCCATTGTCCACCAGGCGGCGCTCAAGCTTCAGCAGAAGCAAGGGGACTGTGAAGGCGCCCCATCACAGGAGGCCAGCTGTCACTCATTAGCCCAGCTGGAGATGCTTGTGAGGACCATGACTAAGACAGCTGTGAGAGAGCGCTTGGGGCATGGGAAAACACTCAGCGTTCCAGAAAAAGCAGCAAATGGATGTAACAATTTTCCTCGGTTAATCAAAATCAAACACCTCTTTCCACAACTACCGGGGGTGGGGGATGATTGGCAGGCTGGATGAAGGTCAGAGGATGGCACTAATCAAAATCGCTCTCCAAAGGCAGAGACTGAAGTCATTCTTGGATTCTGTTGTCCAAGTGGACTGTGACAGCAATCTTCCCATGCCTTGCCTGATTGGTTCCCGCCTTTCATGCCGAGAATAAGCCTTTTGTTTTTCTAGGTTCCTGTCGTGGTTATGTGTATGTTCTTTAATAATCAATACCCACCAGCATACTTCACTTGGTTCTGAAGTAAAGAATTAAAAACGCTGGGGTGGGAACAGGGTCACATAACTCCTGCCCATGTCCCAGTTGTGAAGAGGGACCCAGCATGGAAACTCTTCCTTCAAAGCTTATGGGGTGTAGAAATGGATAGGAGTCAGTAAAATCATTTGCTTCCTCAAATACCTTCCAACAGTTTGACTGTGTTCACCAGTTTCAGAAGAAAATTTACCTGATCCACTTCTGTGGCTCCTTTTTCTTTGCCGTGAGCTCCACAGATAAGATATAGCAGGTGAAGCAGGACCCCACAACTCAGTTCCCCTCATAGTTAGCCCAACGGCTGAAATTATCTTTGGAGATAAATAGCAGGTGTTTGGCTCAAAGTAGATTTCCGTTTTTGTGCCCATCCATCCCCTCCTTCCAATGTCTGCACACTCTACATGCACTGGGGGTAGGAAACTTACGAACCTTGGCTCCTGTCTAGAATGTTCTAGAAGGTATTCATCTACAGAGAATGTGAGGACTGTATCTTCAGCTGTCAAACAAAATCCTAACCAAAACATATATGCTAGAATAGACATGTGTTGATTTGCTTCTTGGACAATTAGGTCCTGAAGGCTTTGTTCCTGAGGGAAGCCAGCTGCCCTGCCAGCCAGTTGAGCTTGGCTGAGAATTCCAGGCATCCCCTGTGCCTGGAGCCCCTGTGCCTGGAGAATGGAACGCTCCATCTGGTGTTTGGAGAATGGAAAGCTTAACCAGGTATTTGGAGAATGGACTGGTTTCTGGCTAATGTGAGCTCAAAACAGCAGCATTTGACCAAAGCATGGACAATGTATACAATGGAAACTCAAGATCTCATTAGATATTTTATTATAAGAAAACATTGCTATACACTGGCATATTAGTGGAACATGACTTTAAACTCCAAGTTATAATTCTAAAAACCTACAGCCTCCAATTGCTCACAGAAAGACTATTTCTTTTGTCTTAAGAAAATACATAAGAAATAGATATCCACTGTAAGCTATCCTTTATTTTGGACACTTGAGGCACCAGACTCACTGAGTCACTGGCTTTCTTCTGTTTGGGAGGCAGGGGCTCCATTTCCTAGCACCATCACATGCCACAGTTAAGATGCTTTCTCCTTACATAATAGGACACATCATTTCCTTCTATCATCCTAAATGTCTGTGACTTTCTGTTCTACTGACGTTGGATCAACTCCCCCATGTCTCCCACTGCACTGACCAGTTGCTATGATCTTTCTCTTCTCCATGTAAATTTTCTTCTCAAACAGACCTCTCTGAAGGTCCAGATATCACAAAAGGCTCCTACTTCCCACAGTGTCATCTTCATTTCATCCCTTAGCAACCTACGCCCTCAAAACTCCACGGGCATTAGCCTCTGTCCTAGTATAATCAAGAAGAAATGGGGGGGGGATAGGCAAGCCTTTGGGGAGATGATGTGTGACACTGGACTTACAGTATCCCCCAGAGAATGCTGCGGCAGTTTGTATTAATTGTGGATTCGTGGACATTCATCTTTACAACTCCTGAAGCATTAGCAGAGATCTTTGTGTGAGAAAGTGCCTTAAGGAAAGAAGTCTTGGACCATGGGATCTACTTTATACACCAAGAGACTTCAGGAATGAGGACAGCAGGGGGCAGGCACTCTGTTAGCAAAGTGAACACAGCTCAATTGGCCCCAGTGTTAGTCTACCTGCATCTTGCTCTCAGAACCTGCTGCCAGCAGCCCGTGTTCCTTGTGCTGTAGAACCAGGGACCTCAGAGCCATGTAAGGCTCTTGCCTCTTAAAATGCACAGATTCATGATTCTTTTACAATTTTGAATTCTGCTTATTTTATGATATTCTTTAGAAAAGTTAGGGTGGAACTGTGCACACTGTAACAGAAAACCATTAAGTGCTTTTGTTTCATAGTTTATTTGGAATTTATTATTTATTCTTTTTTCAAATTTTAATTAATTTTATGTGTATGAATGTTTGGCTTGCATGTATGTGAGTGTACTCATGTTGTGCAATGCCAACAGAGGTCAGAAGAAGGGATTGGATCCCGTGGAACTGGAGTTACAAACAGTTGTTAGCTGCCATGAAGGTGCTGGGAAGCCAGTACTCTTAACTGTCAAGCCATCTCTCCAACTCCTTAGTTTTAATTTTTAATTGTATGTATGTGTGTGTGTGGATGGGTGGGTTTGTGCGGATGTGAATGCACATACTGGAGGGGGCCAGAAGAGGATGTCAGACTCCTTGGAGCTGGAGTTACAGGTTATTGTGAGCCACCTGACATAGGTACCAAACTGGGGTTCTCGGCAGCGCACACTTAACCTCTTTCCAGTCCCCCCCCGGACTGTGTGTGTGTGTGTGTGTGTGTGTGTGTGTGTGTGTGTGTGTGTGGTCTGATACAAGTTGGATGAACCCTTACAGAACTTACCCTGCACTTGACCAACAGTGACTTCCTCTAGGAATTTTAAGTCATGAGCCATTCAGTTGGGACAAGGTATATGGAAAGTCTCAGGAAAACAGCCATGCATCTGTGCCTGTGTCTTTGGTTGTGAATGCATATGCCCATATATGCACGTGTGTACAGGTGTGCACATATGTGCCTGTGAATGTATACATGTGTGTACTTATCTGTGTACACACATTTTTGCATGTGTTTGTCAATTTGGGTGTCCAGGTATGAATTTGTGTGCACATGTATGTGTTCACAGGAATGTGTGAGCATATGTGCTGGTGACAAGGGAACGTGTCTCTGTGAATGAATGTGGGCAGGGGGCCAGATCCATATCCTAAGGAATTCCACTGCAAGTTCCTGCCTTTATGGAGCTATGGAGGTTCCCTTCACAAGGTCAAGCCCAATGTCTCCCATAGGGCCCTAATGAAGTGGGCCAAAGTTCAGTGCTCCTTGTTCCCTTGCTTTCTTGAATAAATACAATGGTCACAGCCTCCCCTTAGTGCTGTGCCTCCCTAGTGTGGAAACTGCCCTGTTCCTGCTGTGTGACACCCCTGGCTCTTTGTCCCTTGATTGCGCTCAGGGAACTCAGTGAGTCCAGTCATTCTCTCTAATACCTGCCTCTAATCCACAGATCTCGATTTTAGGCTTGTTGACCTGTGTTCTCTGTACTGAACTTCGTCCCACCTTGGAGACTGTCTGGGGAACTCACCCTGTATTTGGACACCAACAGGCATTTCCTTGAAGGACTTGAAATTTCAGTCATTCAGCTGTGCAAGCACGGGAATAGATGTCGATGGCCTTTGTGACCGGAGAATGGACTTTACTGGCTTGAAGCTTTGATGCGGCTTCTGTCTGGGCCACCTCTGCCCCATCCCTTTCCTTCTCCATGAACACCAGAGAAGCAGAAGTAAATTTAAACTTAGAACTAAAAGGAGATTTGAAATATTGGGAAAATGAAAACTTTTTGAATCTCAGGAGAAAAGAGGTTATTGATAATCATTCAGCATCTTCTCTCCCATCTTCCTGGTGAAAGGCCACAGATACCCTCAGTCCTTCAAAGCCCACCAACCTGAAGATTCCATTGTCTGTTATGCTCTGAATGTGAAATACCCCCATAAGCTCGTATGCTGGAATAATAGGTTGTCAGCTGGTAGTGCTGTTTGGGAAGACTATGAAACATTCTGGAAGCAGGGAGCCTTGATGGAGGATGTACATCACTGGGGGGCAGGCCTTAAGGGTTTACAGCCTCACTCCACTTCCTACACGCTTTGCTTCCAGAATGTCGATGTAGTCTAACAGGTTGGCCTCACGCTGCTGCTGTCATACCTTCCCCACCCTGATGGACTGTATCCCCTCTGGAACTGTGTGCCCAAATAAACCCTTTCTGCCTTGAGTTTCTTTTGTCAGGTGTCTGATCACAGTGATGAGAAAGTAATACACAGTCCTTACGGTCAGTGTCCCTTTGTGGTCACACTTGGATTTGGAATGTATGGTTGCTCCGAGAGGTCATGGCGAATTTGAACATGAATGCAATTTTAACAAATGCTTGTATTTTCATGAGACACACATACACAAACCACACATACATAATTCATACAGTCTAATCCTTGGGGAGAATGTCTGCCATTTGGTTGTCAAGGTAAAATGTGACTGGGAGCCTGGAAAAGCCTGCTGTAAACTTTTTCTCCAGAAGCCTTCCTCGTGGTTACAACAAAAACAAATCAGATCATAGAGACTCTTACTGTATATTGACCTGGGGACCCAAAAGCCGGAAGAGATAATACACAGAAAGCTATACAGCACTCCAAGGACCATCATCTCTCCATAAAATCGGCAGTCACGAAGGCAATAACAATGCACAATGCTACACGATGGTTACAGTCTATTCTAGAATGTGCAGAGAAGTACCTGCTTTAAACTGTTACATGTAAGACAGGTGCAGTCTGTATGTATTCAGTGCAATGCATCACATTTGTCAGTTACTGGGTATAAAAATATATATGTATATGTATTGCTTTCAAAATGTGGAACGAGTTAACACACAAGGCTTTTCTGATAAACCATAAACAATAAGTCAGCACTTGGATCTGATGAAGAATTGCTGTCACACTTCCACATGTTCATTCTGCTTAGCTCAGACCTTGACATACAAATGTATATATGCATGCATGTGCTTATCACCAAGAGAACCATGTCTGCTTTGGGCACACTGCTTACAAATATCATCATCCATCCAGAAGCAATCTCATGGTGTGATTTCCTCCAGGTTTTCTCCACTGTCTTTTATTTCCCCCCGCCCCCAGCTAAGAAAATACCAGGAAGATACTAAGCTCATTCCCCTAAGAACTTACTTACAATGTACATTTCTGAGCCATATATTTCATCCTCAATGTTGCAGTATTTGAGTGGTTATATTACATCACAAACACGGAACTCTTAAAATGTGATCCTTAATGTGATCTCCATTAGTCTTTTTCTTTCCTTCCTCCCTTCCTCCCTTCCTCCCTCCCTCCCTCCCTTTCTTCTTCCTTCCGTAACTCAATTCACTGTCTTACTTCCTAGGCACTAGCTTTTTACATATTATTTCCATCAAAGCTTATCTTGTAGCCAATAGCAAAAATAGTGAAAAAGTCTCTTCAAGATTCTATTTTACAATATATAGAGAATAGATGGTCCTTGGGGGATTTGAGTCTTTCTTAAATACTATACACATTTGGTATCACATGAGGGGTAGAGGTAAGGACAAAAATAAACACAATTGCTTTTAGTCTGCCTTCAGTCTGAGAAACCATCTTCTCTACTGAAAAGGGCTCTTCAGCGTCTGCTCCCATAAGTCTGCAGAGAGAACACTTTACCCATAGCTTTGGGCAGGTCACTTTTTCACAGCATGTCCCCTGTTTCTGAGAGGTCACGTGGGCTGGCATTGTCAGGTCCTAGTTAAGCAATGAGTAAGCACTGGATGAATTTTCCAAGGATGAGCTGGTTGTTTCTGGGCTGGAAACATTATACGTCCCTAAAATAAAGAAAACAAAAAACGGAAGCCACTCAGCGTCAAAGACAAACCTTCATGAACTTTGAGGTGTGAACATCTAATGGAGTCAGGTGAGCTCCGGTCCAGGAGCCCAGAAACTAACCATGCCTGGAAACCAACCATGCCTGCCCCTCCCCCGCCCAGAGTGCCAGAGAACACACGACACAAGCGCTGTCCTCAAGCATGCACAGCAGCCACCAAGCACTAACTACTCAACCTCACACCAGCCAGATTTCCACACAAGACAAAATGATCTCGAGGTGGGCAGCCTCTCCGCAAACCCCCACATGCATGGACCTGGGGGCACCTGGATGAGGGAAAACTCCCTGGTCCCTTTGTTTATCGGGACTGAGGGAAGCTCTTAGGAAGGAACTGGATGTTGAGCTGAAGGCAAAGGTTTCTAAAGGGTAGAAAAGGAAGGCGAGGAGAAAGGGCAGGGAAGGGAGAGGCAGGAGCATAAAGAAGTGAACGACCCACAGGCGTGCTGAGCACTAGTGCGGCAGGAAGGGTAGTTTTGGCGCGACTGCTCAGCCTTGTGTGGGCAGACGGCAGGCACTGTGCGCAGAAAGGGGTAGGGAGCGTATGCTGGGAAAGGGAAGGGTTGAAGTGGCCATCCTACCATCAGAATGATGAACTGCCACTGCTAACAGGGTTTCCATCATTGCCTGGGGGGACCTTTGGGGCTGCTGGCAACATAAACCAAAGTTATAGTAATTAGGGGCCCCCCAAATTAGCCAGAGTGGGGCTATACAGACTGTCCATGCAAGATTATCCAGTGGTAATAGTAGGAATCTCAGACCCTGGTACCCCAGGGATAGAGCCCACACTCCTGCTCTGATTTGGAACATTCATAAATAAAGAATGCATTTTGTGGGCCTGATTCATTACACAGTTCTGATTCAGTAGAATTATTTAATGGTTTTTCTTGTAACGTTCATCCGTTGAGGATGATAAATGCTACTTAAGTCTCATGGTTCCAACACACCGAAGACTGGATCATTTCACGACAGTTAAAATTAGTGGCTTTCAAAGTGAAAAGTGACAGTCCTCCGGTGTCATGAGTGATTCACCAAATGGAAACAGGAAGAACTAAATCCACTGGAGGTTTGGTCATGTCGGGTGGTCTCCAAATATTCAGATTCATGTTTGGATCACAAATTTATAAAAGCTGTGGTCTGGAATATTGACACGCTTCTCAATTTTGTATTTGTGAGATCTGATTTTAAAGAGCTGGAAGGAGGATGGGGTGGAGTTCTTGCTTCATGCACCTGAGGTTCGAGCCCCAACATTGAAAAAGAAAATAAAAGAAGTTTGGTGTTTATTAGCAGTGGTACCCAAATGTTTTCTGGGGGGACAGTGGCACCAGACTGTCCTGTTGGAGGCAGTGGCACATGACTGGGATTTCCATTCAGAATGACCAAGATCCATTGCCAAAGTTATTAATATTATTTATTTATTTGTTTGTTTGTTTGTTTGTTTTTTCCAGAACTCAGGACGGAACCCAAGGGCCTTGTGCTTGCTAGGCTAATACTCCACCACTGAGCTATATCCCAACTCTGAGTATGAGCATTTCTAATAAACTAACGGGTTATTCCTCCTACATGTATACCCAGTTTTACAGGTGTCAATGTGTAAAGCAAGCATGTGCAATAAAAGGGGAAATAAAAAGAAGGAAAACAAATCCAGCATCCAACCCTGTAATGGATTTTTCCCACATGCATTCTTCACACGACACAGAAATGTGACCTGCCTACTTTTTAACACAGAGGAAGAGCTCCGTCTTTGATAAGCCCAGAGGTTTACAGAGCCTACTGTATGTGTTTGATGGACAGAACTCCAAGACTCATCGAGACTCTAAAATCTTCTGGAGTTAATTTCAGTTGCCCACTTAGAGCGGCAGCTGTCAATCCCAACCTCCTTGTCGTGTGTGAAAACAGAAGCAAGTTCTTATATTTAACCTCTTCCCTAAACAAAGCTCTTTCTGTTCACAGCCGTGGAGTGGGCGTGGAAGAAGAGGGGTGTTGGATCAGGGCCCATTTGATTTAGTCAACCCAGGAGTACCTAGTAGTCACTACGTACCTGTTTTACCAAAAAGATTGTTAAATCTTCTTGATATTGGAGAACTCATAGAAAACGCGGGTGTAGATGAAGCTAAGGACGTTGACTATAAGAGAGAGGGGGGTAAGCAAACAAAGCAAGTCTGTTAGACCAGGCTCCTTTCTGATATCTTGGAGGGTTTGACTGGCTGCCCTCTTATGGTCACTTGCGTGCATTTCTAATTTTACCCCCTTAGGCTGTGTGGAGGCAGAGGAATGTTACACTGAATTAGAAAAGTGCCTGCAAATATATGAGCTGTTCTTCCTTTCTCTCTCCCTCTCTCCTCCTTGCCTGGCCCTTCTTTCCTTTCCTTCCCTTCCCTTCCCTCCCTCCCCTCCCCTTCCCTCCCTTCCCCTCTTCTCTTTTTCTGCCTTGTCCTCCCCTCCCCTCTGATGTCCTCCCCTCTCCTCTCCCTCCCTCCCTTTCCCCCTCTCTGTTTTTCTGTCTTTCTCCCTAAGGATCCAGTCTAGCTCTTTTCATATACTAATCACAAACTGAGTTATACCCCCAGCATAAATATCTGTATAACTGCTTGGTAGGTTTTTCTAAGGTATTTTAGCATATAAGAACTAGCCAATTATATTTAAGGACAATAAATATTGTTCTATTCTAAAAATAAAACTATAGAAAATTTTAATTATTAACCCTCAGATTGTTTTTTTCTAATGCCTTGAGTTCCACTCAGAAGATTCTCATTGAGATTTTGATCTTCACCTAGAGAATTTAGTGGTATTGCTACTGACCGGTTTTTGAGATAGGGTCTCACTCTGTAGACCTAGCTAGCCTGGTGGCACTTACTAAGTAGCCCAGGCTAGTCTCCAACTCCTTGTAATCCTATTACCTCAGCCTCCCAAGGGCTGGGTTAGCAGGTGTACACCACCACACTGGCTCAACTTTCACTTTCAGATTATCTGTCATTGAAAGCTGTGCAGTGGGACCTTAACGAGGGCTGCATGGTGCAGAGAGGAGGAGATAAGAACTGAATAATTATGACAGAACTATGGAAGTAGAGGGGTTTATATTTTACCCCAGTGATCACAATCCCAAGGTAAATCTTTAGTGTACTCCATTTTATCCTATTAGTAGAGACCAGGACGATATGGACTAGGAAGACCCCTTAGGGACCAGGCTTTTACCTTTGAGTGCTGAGAAGACCATCTTGACAATGAAAACTTATTCATTAAAGCTTCTTGCACCTGCATGGTTTAGAACAAGTCAATGTAAATTCAATAGACTTTGGGCACTTTAGACTGTTCTAGAAGCATGAAACTATCATTGTTCTTACCTTCTGATCCCAGAGGCATCCGAAGAGTAAAATGAATAACCCCTAGGGAAAGGATTAAGAAGGTCAATTTAACCTCACACATCTTCCAGTTAAATGGGAAGCATTATTAAGCAGATGTTGAGTCTGTACCACCTCTTTTACCATCTGAGTCGATGGAATTAGTCAGGGACGTGATAATATTAAAAGTAATAAAGTTGGTCCACACTAAGGGCCCTAAATGACTGATGCTGGGAGGATACTTTCTATCTCCCTATAATCATGAATGGTATGTCCTACAAGCTATGCCACTGAACACATTTCTCATATCTGCATTATTCCTCATGTATCCACACAGGCTGTGATGACAATCCGGGGCATAGGGTGAGATGGTTCCTTCCCAAGAAGAAGGCATATCTTGAAGATCATTAGCTAAGAACCTTATAGCTCAGAGCTACAGGAGTTGGGGTTCATAGGGGAATGTCACAAGCATCCAAGAAGCAAGATGTCAACTCCCCTCCAGACCTCTTGTTTCCTTGTCATTGTCTCTCTGTTAAAGCTCATCTAACAAGATGACCTATACTGTAATTGACTACATTTGAAAGGAGAACCAAGGGATGTCTTCATCGTAATATAACCGAACAGATTGTCTGGCATTCACAAAGCATGCATTCATTCTTTCATCTTTCAACAAATATTTCCAGGGAAACCATGTGCTACATAGCATCCATTTTCTTCAAATGGGTTTTGAGAACCTACTGTGTACCAAGGTCTTTATTAGGTACTAGAGAGGGAGATATTTTGATGAACAGAAAACCGGTCCTCATAAATCAGAGCTCAATGGGGCTCATGGAGACTAACCGGAGACTGACTTGGCTTAGTAGTAGTGTTGTTCTTATTTACGAGATAAGACTTCATCAAGATTATCATGGGTAAACAGCATCATCTATTTTACTAGTTACTTTCTTCCTATTTGTATTATCAGAACATGGAGCTAAGCTATAATGGAAATGATCAAAGGTATAAGGTTCCATGGCAGCAAAAGAATGGGCCCTTTTACCTCATTAAGTGTTTACAATTACTTCTCTTTGAGACTAAGGTTTCCTGTGCATTAAAACCCTTCCCCATTTCCCTTCTTGTTTGTGTTTCTATCATTAGTTCATCCCAACAGAGTGGGCATTTCCCGAGAGCCCAGCAGGGCAGAGCTCACCTGGAAGGCATTAAGGAGGGTAAAGACAATATGGAACACTGCACTGCTCCCCTGGATCACTGTGGCAAGACCAAAGCCCCAAGTGAGCCCCAAGAGCGGTGTGAGGACTCCGATGCTCTTGCTGATCTGAAACAGGCTGTTCTTCTCCTGCTTGCTGGGCTTGTCGCCAATGGAGGGCCTCAAGATCTTGCTGATAACAACAACTGTGATGGTCACGTTTATCACCACAATAATCAGTGCTGGGACGGCGAAAGCCAGCAGGGCCCTGGTGTCCTCCCAGTTGAGCCAACAGGCATTTTTCCTCATGTAGACTTCCTGTGGCTGGGTAACCCCAACCGTGATGACTGAGATGATCAAGGGACAGCCATAACCTAGACAAAAGGCAATGGCTTTCTGGGTGGACTTGCTTGCATCATGTAGAATGAAAACCAGGCGGTAGAAAAGCATGAGGCCCAGAGTCAGCATCCAGAAGAAGACGCTGAGGTAGAAGAAATGGATGAAGAAGGTGGCGGCCACACAGGCTGTTTTGTTGAGTGGATAGCGACCATTGTGGATAGCATCCGCCACAATGAACCAGATATCAGCAATCAGGAGACAGGAAGTAATGTTCACGATGCAGATGTGGCGCATGTAGGAAGTTCGGTTCTTAGTCACTGATTTCCACACCATGGCTTCCACGACTAGACAGGCTGCCAAGCTCAAGATGGAAAAACCCAACCCAATGTAAGAGATGATATCCAGAAGTATTTCCATAAGAGTACCAGGACCTGGAGAGTCTGGGGACATGAGGATGGAGAAGGACGTCAGGTGGTTACATTTGCAGAGGACTCTGTCCCTATCTCCCCTACCATCATCTTCCACAGAGCAGCCACTGCTGTCCCACCCCCCTGTGTAGTTGGCAAGGCTGAAGTTCCAGAAGACACACTGAGGCTTTCCATCAGAAGGGTGGTTGTTCTTAAAAGTCATGGAAATCCTGAATGGCTTGGTTATCTTGTGGCTGATGGTGGTTGTCATGACTAAGCTGTTAGAGGATGCTGTTTCCTGCACATCTTGGGCAAGGATGGCCTTGAGAGTCGGGAAAGCCACGGTGACGATAGATGAATCAGGCTGTAAGTTTCCCAGCTGGCACTCATCAATGGCTACATCACCCCACAGGTTGGAGTCTGTGAAAACAAACTTCTGTTGGTAGATTTGGGTGTGGCCACGTTTTATTACCATGCTCTTCATCTGAACATTAGGGTGGAAGAGGAACGAGGGGGTGCTATCTCCCAACTGTAGTGCTTGGGAAAATCTTTCTACTGATTGCAAGAGCTGAGAGCTCTGGTGAGACTCTTGTTGCAGCATCTCCCAGGTGCCCAAGGTGGACTTGTCTAAGATGACGTTAATGGTAGACAGCACGTCCTGTAAGTGATATGGCATCGGATCAAACCACCAAACGTTTCTCAACATAAAACAGACAAAGTAACACTTCCCCGGAAACAAGTTATTGTGTACAAGTAAAGGGAAGAGAGCAGAGAGAGTGAGACATCACAAGCCTAGACGTGTCCCTGCTTTCTAACAGCAGAGGAGAGCTGAGGAGGAGCCCCATTTCGTACCAATGGCTGTAAGAAACGTTCCCACCACTACTGAGGCCTATTCAGCAGGCTTGAGGAGATATTATTTATTTTGTGTGTGTATATATGTGTTTGTGTGTGTACATGCATGTGTATACGTGAGTGTGCAGAGGCCATAGGTGGAGATCATGTATTTTTCTCAATTGCTGCCTACCTTATCTTTTCAGACAGCATCTCTCACCAAACCTGGAGCTCATTGATTCAACTAGCCTGGCTGGCCCGGGAGCTCCAGGGGATCCTGTTGTCCGCTTCCAAGGCTCTTTGATTACACACACTGTGCCCAGCTACGTTTTTACATGGGTACTGGAGTCTGAACTCAGATCCTCATGCTCTTATGGAAAGCACGCTACAGACATTTCCCCTAGGCCCCTCACAACTACATACTTTGAAACTCTTTAATTCCTAGTTTTCCTGGGAGATTAGTAGGCATCCATTCTGTTTAAACAAAGAAACTACAGCAAACACTCACTACAGAAAACTTAAGATCCCCAAATGAATACTGGAAACACTCTGACGCCTTAGAAGCCATAGCTTGGCGAGCTCCCTATGTGACGCTCATATCAAGTCACTGCTCTGGAGAAGAGAAACCTCTGCAGTGGGGAAGGAGTTACACTTCTCAAACACGGGTCTAGACAGGCGAGAGGGCAAGATCCAAAGCTACCACGAGGCTTAGGTACACTTACCTTCATCATTTCTGAATTCACTTGGGTTGGAACTGTTGAGAGCAAATCAAGGATACTAATGATGGCTCCCAGGCTCCCTGGAGATGAGCGGATGTTCGGTTCCTCCTTACCAGTGCTCACAGAAAGGTCCTTAAGGTACACAGGGAGCTTCTGGTCCTGAGAGGGGCTCTTGATCAAAGCCTAGTGAAACAAATGCCATAACAAATGAGGAATCTTTGATCCTGCTCATCCCACAGTTGCGGCCTTCTCATGCCTATAAGCACAAGTATATACCATGAGATAAAGCACTTGCCTCTGAAACTGTGTGCCCCTCAGAAAGGAATGTCTTAAGATCCCCGTACATAGAAAGGAAAGAGCTAAATATATGTGTCATGGCTAATCTTGGTTGTTACCATGACTGGATCTGGAATTAACTAAAATGTGAGGAACTTTCTTTTCTTTTCTTTTCTTTTTTTTTTTTGGTCTTTTTGAGACAGGGTCTTTCTGTAGCCCCAGCTGTCCCGGAACTCACTATGTAGACCAGGCTGGCCTTGAACTCAAAGAGATCCGCCTGCCTCTGCCTCCCAAGTGCTGGGACTACAGGTGTGCTTTCTTAATCTGATTATTTGAAGTCAGAAAACCCATGCTTAATGTGGGCAGCACCTTTTGGTGGCGGCCCATGCCAAAAACAAACATGGCAGAAGGGAACTTTATTTTTGCTTGCTTGCCTTTGCTCTCACTGGTTAGTGTATTTTGTTACTGTGGCATTCCTTTGCCGACATTAGAACCAACTTCAGATTTCAATGTAAACTGAAGACCAAGAGGTCTCTAGGAATCCTTCAGGACTTCAGCTCTAGATTGGAGCTGCTGAGACATCCAGCCTCATGGACTAAGAAACTACCAGATTCTCAGCCTCTCCAGTGTGGCACAGCCTTTGTTGGACTACTTAGACTCTATCCTGTAAGCTAGTCTAGTAAATCCATATATATTCACTTTATCGTCCTGTTCCTTTAGAGAACCCTGACTAATAATATATGCCGACCTGAAAACTAACTAGAAACAAAGGTAGAATCAACTTGTCTCAGACAGTCTGCTTGGAGACATTTACCACCTGTTCTATCTCATAACATTTACTCTGCTAATTATGAAAGGGATTGTCCATAACTATTTTGTTGTTTTGGATCTATTCTCCCAATGTAATTGTTGAACATCCTCTGTTATTCTCAGAGTGTCCTGACTCAGACAACAGATTACATACACATCTGTTTTCTTACTAACTCTTCAAAATTAAGAAGTGAGTTGATAATCTTTCATATAGAAAACCCTTCTTCTACAGGAAGCATCCAATAAGTGTTCCCTCTCTGAATGCACAAATATTTGTTTTATTTAACATACTTTACATCTGTGACATCTTGATTAATGTTATCTTGTATTTCACTTTTAATACCTCACTAAGGGAACTAATATTTATTGAATCTTATATTACTCCTCTTTCTGAAAATATTACAGCTATTTTTTATCAAAGCTATTTGAAGGGCCACTCCTTCTAGATATTAGACATGAAGTACTGAGCAGGGTATCCTAGAGTGCAACACACACCTTGTTGCCATTGTGTTCAAATGTAAGCATTTTCAAGCATTTTTAGGTTACATTTTCGTGATGGTTGATTTTGATTATCAACTTGATGGGATTTAGACTCACCAAGGAAACAAACCTCTAGGCACGTCTGAGAGGAAGTTTCTAGATTTGGTTAAACTGCAGTGGGAAGACCCACACTAACTGTGGGTGTTACCATTCCATGGGTTGGGGTCCTGGACTGAATAAAAAGGAGAAAGCAAGCAGAGCACCAGCATTCATCTCTCTCTGCTTCCTGACTGCAGATGCAATGTGACCAGCTGCCTCCCACTCCTACCTCTATGCTTTCTCTGCCATGATGGACTGCACCCTCGAGCTGTGATCTAAAATAAATCCTTACTTACTTACATTGTGTTGGTCAGGTATTTTGTCTCAGTAACTAGAAAAGTAACCAATATAATCTGTTTTACAACATACAAATCAAAGTAGATTTTGGAGGAATACATAGCATCTCATGACTGATTTTTCCAAATGCTAAGGAATCTGATGGGCCAGACAGATCTCCCCACCAAGAGCTCAGAATTAAGTGTTTCAGGTTCACCTTGGCCAGCTGGAGCAGACCATTGATCGGAGGGGAGATGCAGCTTTTTTTCTCCACCTTCCACTGGGAGCCCATACATTTGTACTTAACAATCCCTCCGACGATCTGGCCATGGATTCTAGGAACACTTGAAAATTGGCACAACTTCTGGATGACTTTTCCAGGCTCCCCAATACCTATTACAGGATCCCAGCAGGTGATGTTCTCCCCTGCATTGAAAATGTGAATAAAAGGAACAATTAAGAAATTTTTTTTCAGGCTGGAGAGATGGCTCAGTGGTTAAAATCACTGGCTGCTCTTTTAGAGGACCCAAGTTCAATTCCCAGTATCCATATGGCATCTAATAACCATTTGTAACTCCAGTTCCAGGGAAATCCAATGCCCTCTTCTGATGTCTATTGGCATTGCACAACACATGTGTACTTACATGCATGTAGACAATACACTAATAGACATAAAATTGAAAAATAACAAATGAAATATTTTTTAAAAATCAGTCATGAAGAACAAAATTATGTCATTACAGAAAAATGTATGTTACTGAAGATAAACATATTGACTGAATTAAAACAGTCTAGAAAGACAAATATTGTATTATTTCTCACATTTGTGGTTCCCAAATTTATATAAATTCATGAAATCATGTATTTATATATGACATAAAGGCAGAAGTGAAACTGTCTAGGGGAACAAAGAGGAACAGTTTGGGGGAGTGGAGAGTGAGAAAGGGGAGGGTAAGACTTATGGGGGGATACGCTCAACATGCAATACATACTTCTACAGAAATGTCCTTATGTAACACAGTACATTGTACAATGAATACATACAGTGAACTGTTTCAAAAGAAATTAAAATAGAAAATTCAAGATCAATGATTATGAGACTTTCAGAAGTTGAACATCTTGAATCGAAAACTTGAAATCCAAAACACTTTAGATTCTGAATATTTCTAAATTTATAGGTATGCGTGTGTGGGTGCTACATGTGTGCAGGTGCCTGTGGAGGCCTTAAGAGGGCCTCAGATCCCCTGGAGCTAAAGTTGCAGGTGGGTGTGGGCTGCAATGTAGGTGCTGAGACCTGAACTCGGGACCTCTGCAGGCAGTGTTCTCAGTCACTGAACCAATTCTCAAGTCCCAATTCTGAATATTTCTCAGTATCAACATGAAGCCACGAATGGGAAATTCCACACTTGGAACTTTTAAATTTGTAAAATCATCTTGGTTTTGTTTTGCTGACAATGGACCTCTGCTGGTGAGTGCCCTATCATCAGGCTATATGCCCTGTCTACTGTCAAAACCATTAAAAATGTGTATAAAATTTCTTTGAATGGGACTATTGAAAGGACAAGCAAAAACAATAGAAATAAAGATGAGGCTGTGAAGTTTGGGTTCATATTTTTCTTTGTTTTTAGTGGCCTTGTGAGAACTACTCAACTCCTTAATTTTGTTCCTGGTTTTCTGCCCTTTACTGCTTTCACTCTTGAGTGGTCTTCTGTAATTTACACTTGCTTTTCCAAACAGAACTGATTCCTCTGTGCTTCATCACCTCCAATCACCAAGACTCTCCTCTTTGATTTCGGGAAAATCTCAAGCATGGAAAATAACAAGAGCTTAATGTATGATTATTCAGTAAGAAGTGGTCCTGTTTACCAGGAATCTTAAAGACATAGTTCCTACCTTGGTGTCCTGATCCCAATGACCAATACACATAAGAATGCCCACAAATCATTCAGGAAACGCAAGCAAGCTTGGTGATAGAGCTATGGATCCTTCGTATATGAACCTGTTACCGAGGAGACCTCTTTATCTCTTTACCCCTCTGATTAGTGAGGAGGGTTCTCCTGCATGAGCTCACTTAGAAACAGCTGTAATACCCCGAGCGCCTCCATTTTGTGTAAGTTTAACTGATCAATCATGTGGTCATAGGACCACCCTAGGAAGCAGGTTATGCTAAATAAAAGGGCAGAATACCTAGTGCGTTAACGAGATAGCGAGTTTCTCCTGCCTGGGATCCCAGACTAGCTACAATGTAAGTTTAACTGATCAATCATGTGGTCATAGGACCACCCTAGGAAGGCAGGTTATGCTAAATAAAAGGGCAGAATACCTAATGCGTTAACGAGATAGCGAGTTTCTCCTGCCTGGGATCCCAGACTAGCTACAGCCATGTAGTCTGTGAGTTTGTCCATTTCCCTGAGTTCTTCAGGGAAGCATAATTTCTCCTTTTCTTTATGGCTCTCCTTTCTTAATAAACATGCTTTCTTTAAGGCTTTGGGCTGCCCCTAGCATCTTGTATTTCTTTACTTTCTCTAAAGCGTCCTTCTCCCAGCCATGTGGCTGACTCTGACCTTCATGCAGGCTCTAAACCTGCATGACTTTATGGCTTTCTTTCCTTCTTCCCACCATTCACTTCCTCAAGGCAGCTGCCAAGATTACCAGCTCTCCTGCCTGAAGACTTCTTTTTCTTTAAATTTCTAATAAAATTGTAAAAGCTTAATTCAGCTGACTTGGAACTTTCTGAGTCTATGTAGTCTTTCCCGGTGGTCCTAAAGTCCATGACACAGCCACACAAATCTTGACTTTTCATCTTGATAGTATGCCAGGACATATTGGTTCAGTAGTGACAAAGGATGGGGAAGGCAGGCACCTGCTCTTCATATCAATTCTTTTATTTAAATTTTTTATTTATTTTTCGAAATTCTGTGTATATGTATGTGTGTCTGTATGTGGGTTGATGCATGGGTGCCAGTGGAGTGGGATTCCACCAGGAGTTGGAGTCACAGGCTTTTGTTAGCCACCCAATGTTAATGCTGGGAACAGAACTCCTGTCTTCTGGAAGAGCTCAGATACCTGTTCTTAACCATTAAGGCATCTCTCCAACCCAAAGATTTGATTTATTTTTATTTTATGTGTATGAGTGTTTTGCCTGCATGTATGTAGTATATCACGAGTGTGCTTGGTGCTGTCGGAGGCCAGAAGAAGGCATTGGATCCTCTGGAACTGGAGTTAAGGCTGGATGTGGGTGCTGGGAATGGAACCTGGGTCCTCTGCAAGAGCAACCAGTGCTGTTAACCACTGAGCCGTCTCTCGAGCTCTCGGTTTTCTTACTGCTCTACCTCAAGAAGAGAGTGTGGGTAAAGAAGACACAGTCAAAGACGTCTCAACTGCACCCTGACACTGCCCAGTACCATCTGCCTGGTGACCTCCTCAGCTCAGCTAAAGTGTGATTTCGCCTGCTAGACTTTCTCTTTACTTCCTTCCCCTCTACCAGCAAAAGAATTCAACCAATAATAGCTCTCTCTCTTTGTGTTAATCAGAGCAGTGGCAATAGCATTTTGGATAACTTCTGTTCCTTCTTCCAGAGGCTTGAGGCCAAGTAATATGGCTTCCTTCTTTTCCAATCCCCTAAGGTTAGCCCAGGACCACCATGAAGGTATTTCACATGTATTCACTGGGTATACAAATGGAAGAGTCAATGAATAATGCATCCCGGCTCCTGAGTATAACGCTTGAAACTAACAGGGTGTACTTACCAGGAACCAAGGAAAGCTTCATGGATGGGCTCCGGACTGAGTTATTAGCAACATTGGTAAAGTGGCAAAACACGTCGATGTTCTTTGGACACCAACCAAGTAAGCTTGGTGCGAAATTGTACTTGTAGCACACCTGCTTTCCATTCACTTCTTTTGCTAAAGATAAGGTTATTGAGAGCATGAATTCACATGAACAGCCAAAGCAGAAAACTTGTCAAGATATTCCAGTATGAATAAACCTGCCCGATAGTCTCTCAGGAATGTGTGACGTTCACTGTTAATGTACTTTCACATATTTACAGGAAAATAACCTCTGGCTTTCAAAGTAGGTACATTTACTTTTGCATGTGTGCTAGTCAAATTGTCACCTTGACCATTTATGATTTCCAGTCTGAGTCCACACCATGCTCACCTATTGATTTATAATCACCTCTTTATAGATCCACCCCCCCACTACCCTATAAACTGTACAGAAAGTCCCCAGTCATATCTATTTTTGCCTCTCTCAGTGCTTAGTTCTGTATCTGGTACATAAAAAGCACCAAATTCATACACAGTGAAATATTTGCATACTTTAATATCCATACCAAGCCTCTGTTCTACCATGCAATGGAGCCTTCTCTGAATATTCCCATCTATTTTTTTTCTTTTTTGGTCTTTTTGAGTCAGGGTCTCCTTATAAGCCCAGCTGGCCTGGAACTCAGTCTCACAGAAGCTGCGTGCCTCCTGCTTCCCAAGTGCTGGGAAGAAAAGCCTGTGCCACCATGCCCAGCTTCCCATCTATTTTTAAGATTTATTTTATTATTTTGATTTATATCTGTGTATATATGTGTCATTCTGTGAATATGCAGATGTGGGGGGTGCTCACAGAGGCCAAAAGAGGGCTTCAGAGCTCCTGGAGCTGAAGCTACAGGTAGATGTGAGCTGCCCCACATGGGTGCAGGGAACAAAACTCAGGTCATCTACAAGGGGAGTGGGGAGTATAAGGTTCAGGTACCATTTAGAGAATAAAGTCTTTCTTTCATGATTCCTAGAGCCTTAAACTCAAGGTTCTGGGGTTTGGATATTGGTGAACACCTCAGGAACATTACCTGAAGCTTTGTGGTGCTTTCTTCTCTGTTTCTGGTACTTAGTTATTTCTTATTTTCTTGGCAGCTCGGTTGTGGGTTTAGAAGGATTATTGTGTCATTTTATATCAGATTATCTTATAACATAGAAGGAGAGGTCATCAGAATATCTAGTCAGCTATATTCAGAGAGAGGAGATGAAGGAAAACCTATGACTGATTTTTAAACACTGGCTTTGTGCTTCCCACTGAAAGAATGGGCTCCACTCAAAGCTTCTCCTTCAAGCCAGTGAGTCATCATTCACTTTCCAAAACAGAGGGAATAACAAATACTCATGGGATTTGCCCTGTTATATTTTATCCTGACACAATCACCAGGATTTTTATCTTTGAGTACTAAGGATTGATCTTAGGGACATCTCACACACTACACAAGTGCTCTGCACCTGGGTGACATTCCCAGCCCTCTTTTTACTTTTTATTTTATAGAGACATAGTCTAAGACTAAGTCATAGACTAAGTTGTCCAGTCTGGTTTTAAATTCGCTATGGTAGCTCAGGTAGGCCTTGCACTTGAATCCTCCTGCCTCAGCTTCCCAAGTAACTAAGATTATAGACCTATACAACCAGGCCTTGCTCATTCTCTATGATTTTTTAATCTCTATTTTAAGAGTAACATTTCACATCTATGAGATAATACACTCCATCAATTGGATGGTCTGCATCCTACCGGCAGGAAAGGATAAGGAATCCACATGGAAAGTTACTGAGTAGTCTTCATCCTCTTCTATGCAGCACTTGAACTGATGAGAACTTGTGCACAGGCCAGTGACTTCCAAAGGATCCCTCATGATGTCTGACTCTAGAGGCAGTGGGTAAACAGTGACATCTTTGGTGGCAACACTGTACGAATTCTTGTATCTAAATATGCAATGGTAGGTTCCTGAATGAGTGGAAGAAAAAAACAAGATAAAGTCATTGCTCCTAAAATGCATCATTGGTAAGGGTAAGAAGAGGATCAGCTTTTTCTCTCAAACTTGGGAAGGACCCGCTCCACCTCTGCAGACACTGAAGAAGCAAAGGCTGGATCTACGTCCTGAGTTCTTCATATGTCCACAAGTCTACCCAATCACAACTCACCCCCAAGGATTCATTCACTCAAATCAAATTGACTTGTTCAAGGCTAGGAGGGGAATTGGGTTTCAAACCAGCTTCTAAATTTCTCCTCAAAGCTTCCTCCTCAACCAAGGAAAAGACATGGGGACTCTGAGGTGACAAGATTTTAGAGGAGTGGGGACATGACAGAGCACTTTGGTGTTATCATGCCCACTTCTTTATCTCTGGGAGAATGGTCCCTTAGGCTCCATAGGACACCATGGCATCAAAGGACAAGTCACCATCTAAGCAGCTGCCCTGGATATTTAAGTACTTAGCACAGCACCTATCATAAAGTCTCAATATTTGTCAGCTATCACTGAGTAGTTCTACCAAATCCTCTTTGCTTTCAGTGATTTGTATTTCCTTCCAATATGAACAATGTGGAGAGATAAACAGGAAATAAAAATGCTTCTTTTCTTGGAACTAGACATGGGAAACAATTTCCCAGAGATTTGATAGCATAATTGGGCAGGATTGTACTAAGCACATAGTAAAGTTACTTTTATTATTATTATTGTGTGTGTCTGAGAGAGAGAGAGAGAGAGAGAGAGAGAGAGAGAGAGAGA
>NW_008349354.1:964357-1005075 GCF_000622305.1 Nannospalax galili
TGTTAGTGTGTGTGTCTGAGAGAGAGAGAGAGAGAGAGAGAGAGAGAGAGAGAGAGAGAGAGAAAGAGAGCAAGCCCACATGTGTGGAGGTCAGAGGACAACCTTGGGTGTTGTGCCTCAGTGACTTTCACTTTTTTGCTTGAGATAGAGTCTCTCATTGGCTTAGAACATCACCAAATGGGCTGGGGTAAATAATCTGCTTGTTTCTGGGGATCCATGAATCTCAGCCTCCTTTCTGCTGGGATTGCAAGCATGTACTGCTCTGCTGGACTTTTTATGTGGGTATTGGGGCTCAAACTCAGGGCCTCATGCTTGCTAAGTAAGTACTTTCTGACTGAAAAGCCCTAGTAAAGTTCTTTTGAAAAACAACTCTGTTAACATGATGGCAAGAACAGCAGGTCTGGAATGAGGGACACTACCTCCAATTCCAGCTCTACAACTTAACCTGTATATGTTAATTCCTGTATATGCTTATTCTTGTTTCTGAGCCTCGTTTTCACATTTGTAAGATAGAACAGTGATGTCTTCCCCCAGAGGACTATCATATCACTCTGAAGAGCAGTGGATGTAAAATAGCAATCACAGGCATGCCCCAAGATGGACCCTGCATAGGCAGAAACTGTCACTGCATATTTCCAGGGGTCCAGACAGCACTATGCAGGGCCCGCCTGCCACTCACCATTCCACTCCCGGGTTGAGCTGTTCACTGTCAGCACAGACTCTGCTCCATCCTGATTCCTCCTCATGGTATAAAACCTTTGATGGATTTTAATGCCAGCGGAAGTGTTCCAATACACCTCATCATAGTTACTCACATCGCTGATGCATTTTATAGAAAAGCTTTGTCCCTCAGAAACAGAAATTGGGTCCGGGGTTATTGTTAGGTTGGCTGAAAGAATGCAAACAAAACAGACAAGACAAAACCAACAACAAATCCGATGTTTAGTCTTTCTGATGACATTGACACAGGAGTGAAATTTAAGACAGACAGTAACAAGGACCGTCCTGACTCTACTAGTGTCAACGCGGGATTGGTACCTTGCTGTTCCTGGGCTTTACTTGTCTCTAGGCTGTTCCTGGTGATGCTCTGAACTGTACTCACTCCCATCACGTGCCTTAGGACCTCTTGCATGTCCCCTTTGTAGCTGGTATTATCTCCTGATGATCAGCAGGGCAAAAGGTTGCAAACTTAGGGATGTAGACTTAACCCAAGTTCCCCTCCAACCTCCTGTGACACCTCAAGGGAGAATAGAGGGCTGGATTCTTGCAACAACTTCATTTCAACTCAAAATACTTTTCCATAATAGTGCAGTGTATCCTGGAAGACAGCTGAGCTCTCCACTGTACCCCCAACACCTCCCCACTGCACCACCAATGCCACACGCCTGTGACGCATCTTCACTTTTCTTTCTATATCTCCCCAAACAACAGGGATCTTCAGGGCCAGCCTTTTGCTCCTATTTCATTGTATCCTTAGCATTCAGCGTTGGCCTAGTATACAGATAGTGCTTAATAAACAAGAGAATAAATTCCAGATCTACATTTTCAGGAGGGGAATCATAATGTTTATTGTCCAAATAATTATGCTTGGACTATTTCAGGCAGACTGTAATATATAGGCACCTCACTATTATTTATATCACTATAACTATATACAATCCTGTAACTAAAGTTATATGGTTATAATTAATTAGGTATTTATTATTTTTCTGGGAAGTCACTCATACATTCAAGAAAATTTATTTGTTGAAAATGTTGAGACCTTTATGATTGCAGAAGCTTATATGAACATCAACTGTTTATTTTTCTCTCATTCTATCTTTACACTTCTCTGGGAGTGTATCTTTTACACGACTGATATTTCCAAGACTCTTTTTTTTTTTTTTCAGTCATCTTTAGGTGAATGACCTGGTATCTTGAGCCTACCAATGCTGGCTTGCTTGTACAGTCAGTGTGAAATCTTATTAATGATAATTGAAAGATACCAGTGCTTTCTACAGTGTTATAGTCAGGGTTCAAATGCTGGGGTTCACCACCAAATCACTTACACATGACACAATGTGTCTCTCACACTGCCCTCCCTGGCTGGAGGTGTCTTGAAATGGCTCTCTAAAGGTTAGTCACTTCTCAGTAGAAAGAATAGCCTCATGGAACCAGGAATCTGGCTCTCTTGATTTTTAGAATGATCCAGACAAGACAAGTGGTTTTCAGCAGTTCATCCATGCTTCTATGCTATGTCCAGGTATTGCAGATACCCGGCAATCTGGAGAGGGAGCAGATGTGTTCGCCCTAGGTGAGCTCTGGGAGACTCGGGACACTTTGCAGTTTTCTTTAGTGAAATCAACTGTGCATTCCTATTCTAACTTGGAGAGCTGTGCTGATGATGTGGACCCACATGAACCTGATCTTGATCTTTGTACAAATACTAAGTCCTAATAGTAAAAGAGGAATGGGTGTTGCTTTCATCAGGCCTTTAAGTTTTTCAAAAGGAGTTTCAATTTTTTTTTTTTTTTTAAGGTAGATGTGAGGTGTTTTGTAGTTATGGGTGAAACTATAATGCTTTTGATGTAAGGAGAAATGATCCTTTCAGGGGCCTCCCTAAACTGAACTGAGACACGGAAAATATTTTTGATAACTACAAAACAATGACAAATGATCTATATTAATACTTTCTGCAGTGTTATTTCTAGACTGGGTGGAATGGGAGAAGAGGGAAAGTAGAGGGAATTGAGGGGTATGGAAGTGAGTGAGCCTGGTGGGATTTAAGGAGAGAAGAATTGAATTCTGGACTGGAAGGGGTTGGCTGTCATTATGAATTCAATGACCACCAAAATAAGCTGATCATGGCACTATTCTCCCAGCCCAAGGGCTTCTCTACCAGGACACTGCACTTGGAGCTTACTGTAGCCACTCTTTCCCACCTGAACTATCCCCAGTTTTCAAAAGATTCCATCTGAGTTCAAATGGCATAGAGGGAAATCTCCAGGGAATGCTGGCTTCATTTTGCCCGTATATAATCCTAGCTGTTTGGCAAGTGTAACATATGTGTAGCTAAAACTTCTAGTGCAAGAATTCTTACCCACAGAAGTGAATGTCACGGCGATGTTCTTACTGCCTCTGGCTCCATAGGCACTGATGAACTCACACGTGTAAGTGACTGTGGTTCCAGAAGACCCACTTGGACACTGAGTTCCATCTGCCTTGAGGGTGTAGGTGCTGCAGCTGGAGTCTAGGTCTGTTTCTGGGTTTCCTGAAATGACAAGCAATTCTTTCCCGGTTGTGGTTGGCTAATTCTGATTTAGTACAAGTTAATTTTTAGTGGACATTTCAACTTCATACTTTTTCAAATGCTGTTAGTTCCCGCTTCCAAATCCGCTCCCTTTTCATTCCCAGACACATCCCACCCTCCAAGCCATCTTTACCTCTTGCCTAGGGTTCTAGAACAGCCCTGTGTGTGACCTTTGCCTACTCCACCCCCCGTTTTCTTTTCCCCCAACCTCATCTGCTCTCCAGAGTCCTAAGAAATACTTTAAATACGTCTTACCACCCCAGAATGAAAGACAAAGAATAAACCTTGGTTGTTGCCAAAATAAATGCATTTTTCATCTCTGTCTGATCAATTATCTTGAGTTATTTTGATTGTCATATGACCAGATTTTATACCTTGGTCCCCAAATGGCTGTTCAAATCATTCAAAACATTTCCAAATCACTCACAACATTTCCCTGTTCTTTTACCTTGACAAAATTATTTCCTAACTCAAGCGTCAATAAGCAACAAAATCATCTCTACCCTCATTAAGGTCCTCCTTCAGTCCTCCTTTTATGAACTTTCCCAGAAAAAAAGCCACCTTTGTCTTAAAGATTGTACAATACTGATTGACTGAGAAGAACATCTGTGACTGTAGAGAGCTAGAATGTTGCAGATCTGAAGTCAAATTGTGTTGAGCTACCTTAAGCCCCCTTAATTGCCGTTTATTGCCCACCTCTGTGTGTGACCTAACATCCCTGTAACTATTAGGCAAAATCCTTTTGGGAATATACAAACAGACCTCTAGTTTCTACCAACTCAAAGGCTAACGATAACATCAGACAGCACCAGAGGTCTGTAACAGAGGCTTCCCACTCTGCTGTAACCCTCCTCCTACCTGATGTTTCCCTCAACGTATTTTTTAAATGCCTTCATGTGGCAAGAGAGATGGCTCAGCGGTTAAGAGCATTGGCTGCTTATGTGGAGGACTGGGGTTCAAATCCCAGCACCCACATGGCTGCTAACAACCATCTGTAACTCCAGTTCCAGGGGATCCAAGACACTCCGTGGGCATTTCACAACACAGGTGCACATACACACGTGTAGGCAATACACTCATACACATAAAAATAAAAATAATAAAGAAAAAAATTTTAAAAGCCTTAATGTGTGACTGTCTCTGTTCTATTAATTAAAAACTTCACAAAATGGTAATCACATTGGAACATGATATTTTAAGTAACTTGAATTTGTGTTCCTGGACCATGATCACCTATATTTGGCTCCACAATAAACCCATTCCCTTGGAGGTAGGGCACACAGCAGACACTTCCTCTAATTCCTCCAGAACCTTCCTCTATTCCCCACCTTTCTCCTTCCTCCCTTGTTTTCAATCTCCTTGTTATTTCTCTTCAGATAGGGGCTCACAATGTTTCTGCATTCATTACCTCCAGTTTCCTAAGCCCATTTTTCAGTACAGCTTTGAAACTGATCTTTATCACCCTATATCACAAGTGTTCCTGCAAGATAAACAGGGACCACCTCTTTCTCCCATTCAAGGCCTTTTCTTCATGTTACCTGAACTGCAACCTCCCTGAAGCCAATTGCCTTCTGCGGCTGCTTGAATCCCCAGGTCGTTCCTTTATCTCTTCCATCCTCATCCTTCCTGTGCCTCCTTTCCAGACCCCTCTTCCAAGCTTCCTCGTTGAATGTAGTTGTTGTCTGCCAATGATACTGGTCTCTGCTGTTACCCCCCCTTCCTCATCTTTCCTTCACTCTGTCACTCTGAAGACAGCTACGCCTTCTAGTAGAAACTGTGCTTGATTGACTTCCCACACCACTCTAAGAGAAACACCCGGGTTGGAAACTTTTGAGGCAAATTCCCAAGTGTTGACTTGACATCTCTGGTATCTCCAACTCAACACGTGCAATTTATTTATTTTTCCCCAGACAAAACCTGCATATCCAGTATTTCCTCTCGCCGCTGTTGGCAACGACCCAAATTAAAATCTTAACGGCATCTTTAATTACCTGCATTTCCTCGTATTGTACTACCACTCATTAAAAAAATAACTATTTTAGATTATACATTTAAACATTGCTTTTCTGTCAACACAAGGTCGCTCACTTAGACCCCAAGATTTATTATATGAACTAAAAAAATGAGTATATCTGGGCCTTAATATTCAATTATTTGACCCTTCAACTTTTAGGTTATACTACCTGAAAGTTTCATTTTCTTTTTAGAGTTGATTTTGGACTGGGTTTATTTTTTATTTTATGTGCATGACTGTATTGCCTGCATGTATGTAAGTTAACCCTTGTCGTGCAATTCCCCTGAAGGTCAGAAGAGAACATGGGCGCCCTAGAACTGGAGGTACAGATGGTTGTTAGCTGTCATGTGAGTGCTGGGAACTGAACTCAGGTCCTCTGGAAGAGCAGCCAGTGCTCTTAACCACTGAGCCATCTCTTCAGACCCTGATTTTGGTTTTGAGGGATGCGCTCACTATATAGCTCAAGCTGGCTTTGAACTTGCTATGTGGTCCAGGCTGGCTTTGAACTTCCGGCTCTCCTGCCTTAGCCTCCTAAGAGCTGGAAGTACAAGTAGGCATCATGGCTTCCAGTGAGTGTTTAGTTTTCTAAGAGTTGGCTCTGATCATCCATCTTCCTATTAATTTTTTTTTTTAGTCTTTTGGAGACAGGGTCTCTTTAGTCCCAGCTGTTCTGGAACTCACTATGTAGACCAGGGTGGCCTTGAACTCACAGAGATCTGCCTGCCTCTGCCTCCCGAGTGCTGGGATTAAAGGTGTGTGCCACCACGCCTGGCTATTAAAATCTTACCATTGTATAGAGTAAAGTCATACTTCAATCTGTTCCTTTCTTATGAATGATATTCAACATCCCTCTCTCAAAACCCAGGCCACATCGTCCTTGCCTTCAACATGCCCTGCAGTCTCACACTTCTGTGAGTGTGTTTCTTGTTGTATTTTCCTGTCCCTTCCTACTATAAACTCTGATTCATTCATCAGATTCCAATTTTTCACACAACAGGCAAGTCAGTAAACAATGCAGGGTGCAAGGCATAAATAAATGTGCAAAATAAGAATGTGTGGTGGATCGATTCCCTTAAAAGAGACTCTGATATAGTATGGAGGTTAAAGGGAGAGTAAGAAGAGTTTCAGAGGAACAGGAGTTGTTCTGAGCTTTGACGACGATTAGGATTTTCATAGAAATCAGGACTGTGGGTGTGATGTGATATGTCTGTGTCTTTTGTGTATATCAATCAGCGGTCCTCATTGTAGAACTTAGTACTCCATTGAGCTGCTTTGGGGGCTGGGTTCAGCATGGGGGATAAGAGGCTATACAGGAAATCCATTGTTCTGTAAACTGTTCAACTTTGCTGGACTTAGGAGTGTCTGCAGAGGGGGTGACCAAAGACAGAGGTCCCTGAACATCCGCACTGCAGGCTTCCTGGTTCCTCTGCCAGAGGGCAAGGTCTGTCCCCTCTCAGAGGGGAAAACTTCTTCAGAGCCACAGGAATTGTGCAAGGTCTTTCTCCCATCTGGCAGCTCCTTCAGGGATGTGACTAAATGGTCCGTGCAGACATTTTCAAGAGTTACCAGATGCCTTTCCCGTTCTTTGGAGGTTTAATCAGATGCCACAAGTGAAATGTGTCTTTCAA
Organism: Nannospalax galili; assembly: GCF_000622305.1. Lineage (NCBI taxonomy): Eukaryota > Metazoa > Chordata > Mammalia > Rodentia > Spalacidae > Nannospalax > Nannospalax galili. Next base: position 971,289 of record NW_008349354.1, read on the forward strand.
ATTAGAGGTGCTCAGGGAAGTGTAGGCACACATTGACCATTTTGTACTTAAAAATACAACCACAACATAGTTCAATAGCAAAGGCAATTCACCACATTAGCCAAGTTCATGTATACAGCCGCATTTTAGTTCAAAGACTCTCTTTAAAGTTAGCACATAATACTGTTGTTTCTAAAGAGAAGAGATAGCTATGGTTCTGTATGAAATTTAGGAAAAAGAATAGTCTTTTTCTCTCCAAACTGTTGGCAGCTCAATCTAATGCTGGCTACTAGGATGAAGGACACCATTGCAAAAGACAAGTGCACTTGTGAAAGAAGATCAGTGGGAAGTCCTAGTTCTTTTCTGTTTAGTATTGTGATAACCTAGGGCAAGTTATTTAATCTGTACCTCAATTTCCTTAGTTTCCTAATGGAGGTAAAAACACTAGTTTCGGGACTGGAGAGATAGCTCAGCGGTTAAGAGTACTGGCAGAGAGGATTCAGAGAATGACTAACAACCAACCATCCATAACTCCATTTCCAGGGGGTCTGATGCCATCTCCTGGCCTCCACAGTCATTGCACAACACGATGCACTTACTTGCAGGCAAATACTCATACATATCAAAAGTCAATAAATCAATCAAAAATGTTTTCTTTAAACCTATTACTTTCAGACTTTTAGTCAAGTTTAAATGTGATGACCAGCAATCACATATTTTTTTAAATGGGTTAATACTTTCGGAAAATTGTTCTGCAAATGGAGTCACTGTTGCTGATTTATCATTAGTAGACACTGGAAGTTGGGGAACTTGAGGTCAAATCTCAGGGAAAACAAGAGCGGGCTAGGAAGATAGACCAGGGAGTAAAGCATTTGCTGTGCAAGTTTGAGGACTGGAGTTCAGATCCCTAGCACCCACATAAATGCCAGGCAGGTATGGCAGCCTGCCTGTAATCCCAGTGCAGAAGGAAGAGACGTGATACTTGCAGCAGGCTGGCCAGTTAGACTAGCAAACTCAATTGAGCTCTGAGTTCAAGTCAGAGACCCTGACTCAATATACAAGAGGGCTAGCAGTCATGGAAGACCCTCATTGTCAATCTCTGGCCTCCACATGCACATGCACACATGTGCACTCACACATATATACACTCCCACACATGCAAACACACACCTACACACATCACAGATACATATACACAGAAAAAACATGTATTACTATAAATTGACATGGAGCAACTGAAAGACAAATTGGTCTGCAGAGAAATATAAAGCTGGAAACACAGAGACAGAAAAAACTGAAATGAGCGATACCAAGCAGAAACGGAAGTCAGACCTCAGGGGAACGTCAGTGACATCATCCTTACATCTTTGCTGAGGATGGGAAAGAAAGGAAGGTAGGACAAGCTTTTCTACAGATGGGTGATGCCATGGACCTAAGTCATTGAGGTCACCCCCTCTCAAGACTTCTCCTACAGAGAAGACTTGTCCACAACCTAAGCATGATGCTTGCTTGCACGCATTTATGATTTTTTGCAGAATGGCTAAGCTGGAGCTGGCATCAAATCATTGCTTTTTTATGGTCCACAATAAACACCCTAAGACATTTCCACCTCTTCCCATCACATCTCCCATGTTTCCTTGGCCAAGATACAAGCAAAGAAAGCCCTCTTTGCAAAGGTCTCGCTGTACCACTCTTACCTAGAATGCTTATTTTCCCTTCCTGCTTCCATTCAATTTTGCTCCAGTTTGCAGTGTTCTCGCTGCAGCAGTTCAACGATATAGGATTGTTGTCACATACCACCTTCCTTTCATCCTTGGCCAAAATCCGAATGGGTGTCACATCTATTTTTTTAGTGGTCCCATATTCAAAAATATCCAATATCAGTTTGCAAGCATATTCACCTGCAACGAATATAAAAGAGAATTAATTATTATTACTTGTATGAATTTCCCTTGGTAGATAACAGCCTCATCTTGTGTATGATGGCTGTAGGTCCTGAAGTATCATTGCAAAGCATCTGAGACTTGGTCAGAGGATGCCAGAAGAATATTTGGGAAGTGTCAATACAGAAAAGTCTGATGACACAAGATGAAAACCAGAGAGAGGTCCTGATTGTGACAATCTTGGGGACTTTTCTGGTCAGAAGCATGGGATTAGAAGACATAGGAAATTAAAGTGGGTGAACCGGAAAGAATTAGAGGCTCGTGGGAATTCTCAAATCCTATTTAGCCTATAGTAAAATCAGAATCTACACAGATGCGATTGAGCCCACATGACTACAGCTTACCTTCTTGTGCTGGGAAAAAGAAATGCTCCTATTCAAATCTGGTTTAAATTAGTTACTAAATACAAGACCATGTCACACTCATCACTAATCTCTGGGGAGTTAAAATTTACATTTTTGTGGTTGCTTGGAGTGGGCAGAAGAATGGGAGAAGGCCAAAGAGAGAAAGGAGTGCCATGGGGAAACATTTGGAGAGAATGGATCTAGTCACCATCTTGGTGTTTAAGTATACATGTAAAAACATAATAAATTGTATATTAAACAAATTTTATTACATTTATCTATTTACTGAGAGAGGAGAGAGAGAGAGAGAGAGAGAGAGAGAGAGAGAGAGAGAGAAGAACAGACCATAGCATAGGCATAGGTGTGGAAGTCAGAGGATAATATACTGGAATTGGTTCTCTCCTTCTACTATGGAGGTCCTAGAGATCAAACTCAGATCATCAGGCATAGTGGCAAGTTCCCTTGCATGCTGAGTCATCTTGCTGGCCTTAATTGTAGACTTAAAATATGTGCAGTATGTTATATGTCAATTTTATCTCAACAAACTAAATTTTTATAATTGACTATTTAAAATTCACAATAATAACAGTACTTCATGCTGTACAAAAACATGAAAATAAAGAACTAAATTTTAAAAGTCATTAAAAATGAGTATCACGTATGACTGAGATACAGCTCAATGGATAAAGTGTTCACTTTGCAAGCATGAGGACCAGAGTTCAGATCCCCAACACCCACATAAAAAGCTGAGAAGGAGCCGGGCGTGGTGGTGCACACCTTCAATCCCAGCACTCAGGAGGCAGAGGCAAGTGAATCTCTGTGAGTTCAAGGCCAGCCTGGTCTACACAGTGAGTTCCAGGAAAGCTGGGGCTACAGGGAGACCTTGTCTCAAAAAGACCAAAAAAAAAACGCTGGGAAAAATGGTGTGTGTGTATGTGTGTGCTTGTGTGTGCATACATACAAGCACACACACACGTACACACAAAGAAATTTGATGAGCTGAAGTTGCTATTTTGAAACATGAGCTATGCAGCTTCTTTGTGACGACAGCACCCCCTGCCACTGCCTCCACGTTCTAGGGGTTACCTCTCTGAGCACACCATTGCTTTTCTCACAGGAGTCCCTGAGCAGAAACCCACCTGCATCATGCTCAGTGAAGTTGTAAATGGTGAGGCGGGACACTGAGCTCATGTTATTGAGGACCGTGGTGTAAATCAAGAATCTGCTGCTGTTCTGGATGTCAGAGCGATTTTCTCCATAGTACCAAGACACATTATAAGACACAATTTCATTTTCACACTCCAGAGTTACGTTGTCCCCTTCAAAGATGACTTCTGGCGTGACGGTGAACTTGGTTTCATCTGAAAATCCCAAGGAAAGGTGTGAGGATTCCACAGCAGATGAGAGCTAGGGGCACTGCCCACTGGTCAGGCGCTGCCTCTCAGGGTCTCAAGAGCTGACCTCAGCATCTACCTGCTCCATCCTGCCCTGCTTTTGCCCTCTGAATAACACTGAATCCATCACCTATGGACACACCAAAGCCCAAGCCTGAACCCCATTTGTGAAAGAGAACATCTAAATTGTAGGATTTACCATCGCTGTTATATGTGATCTAGCTCCCAAGAACCCTCATGTCTCAGAACCTCTGGGGTGGGGTGAACTACAGTCTGTGGAAGAGGGTAGGTGAATGAGTAGAGATACATTCTAAGACACAGGCCTCTGAAACAATGGCACTCTATTTAGTAATGGTGCCTGTTGTGAATGTTGCCAGATCCACCTCAATGCTAACCTTACTTTTATGGTATTTTGAATATGTAAACATAAAAAACATGAACCCTTATGGTCTTGTGGCCCCACTATAAATTCCTGTTCCTGTAGCCTCCACTACCCAGGTGCAGAAATACTAGCCAAAGAGGGGAGACAACATGCGATGCTTCATGCCTCCATAGCAAGGAACATCACAGCAATTCCCTAGGTGTCTTTCCTTTCCATTTTTTAGCATGCAATGTATTCTATTTCATTATGGAATCTTCAAATAAAGTTTGTTTTTGTTGATTCTCCTCTCTCCTCATCCCTCTTTGCCCACTTCGACCCTGCCACTCCCTGTAGGCTCCTCTCCAGGTTCACTTCAAGTGTGTCCTTTGGCCCTCCCCCATCGACTTCCTTAATACCTCTTGTTCCCATCCGTGGTCCCCTGTCACGTTTCACAGTCTCTTCCCACTGTCACACACCTTATTTACTTGCATACAAATAGGACAAGTTAGGATCCTCATATGACTGAGAACATGCAATTTTTGTCTTTCTGCATCTGGATCATCTCACTTAATGCAATGCTTTCTAGATCAATCCATTTTCCTGAAAGTTTCACAATTTCATTTTTCTTGAGAGCTGAGGAAAATTCCATTGTGTGCACTATATCACATTTTCATTATTCATTCATCTGTTGATGGACATCTAGGCTGACTTCCATTTCCTTGCTATTGTGAATAGTACAGCAATAAACATGGATGTGCAGGTAACTCTGGTAGATTTCCTAGAATCAATCAGCGCCACCACCATGCCTAAATCAAATGAACGTGCAGGATAATAAAGGAAGGTTCTACTTACTGTTGGGCACTCCTTGAAAGGAGCTGTAGTCCATTCTGTAAGTCTGGTTGAGGTTCTGAGTGACTTGTTCATTGGCTTTGTGAATTGACCCAGGTAGCGGTGATGTTGTAACCCGGACTGCATAGTCCACAACCACACTGCCCTCGCTGTATAAAGACCACTCAATTCAGTAAAGCAGTAATTGACCTGGATGAGTCTAGATCCCTGCGATTTCTTTGCATGAGAAAACAAAGCAGCAGGAGCCAGCTAGGCATTATCATCCCCAGGGAATAACTAAAACAAGCCTGTCTTCAAACTCCAAATGAAAGCCCAAGGCAGGACTTGTGGATCCAAATGTCTATAGACTAGAATATAAATAAGAAAAGTGATCAGATGGGGACCAGTGAATTGAATCACACCAGGTGGTCCTGGGGAGGCAGGCACAGCAGAGAACTTGCTAGTATCACACAGGTAACCCAGGGTTACCAGATACACTGAATGTTAGGTGAAGCCGGGACCTTGGATGTTCCTGTGCATTTCTGATTTTTGACACTGGCAGCCAAGCCTTTTAAGATAATGTGCAAACCTGCTCAGGGCTGCCAGGGCACTCAACTTCAGGATAACCATTTACAGGGCACCAGGAAACCTGTGATACTGCCTGGCTGGTAGAATCTTCTAGCATAAAAACAGCCAGGGCTGGAGAGATGGCTCAGCAGTTACAAGCACTGGCTGATCTTGAAGAGGACCCAGATTTGGTTCCCAAGTACGCACATGGAAGCTAACAGCCATCAGTAACATCCAATTCCAGGGGATCTGATGCCCTCTTCTGATCTCTAGGGGCACTGCACACATGTGGCACACTTATAAATGTGCAAGCACAACACTTAGACACATCAAATAAAAATAAATGAATGGACATGGCTATATGACGTGATTCACTTTAGTATTTCAACCTCTTGGGACTACAGCTGTGTCTTTTGCTTTCGACATTCTTTTCATACACAAAATGAACACGTCTTGGGAGCTCCTTCTAAATAATTCCATCTACAAAGGGAAGAGACTTCTTAATGGCTAACCACTACGGTCTGGTGTTAGTTTTCACTTCTACCAGACTGCTCCTGCTGAGCACCCCACATGGTACCCCAATAATGCTTTTTCTCCTTCACTGACGTTTTAGGTTTTGCTCTAATAGGGAAATGAACAAATTATAGCATTCTTACGTGAACTGCATCACGGTCACAGATCTGAATCCTGGTAAAGTTTTGTAACCCTCTCGGAACTGGAAAATAAGGCAAGTATCATGTCTCAGAGATGGGTGAGAGATACTGAAAGTTGACCCGTATTCCCTGTCACTCTAGGTAAAATTTTCTTCTATATATTCTATAGGTGCTGACATTGGCAGAACTTTGAACAAGTGATTTCCAACAACTTGTGTCAGTCTTGGTTCTTAGAGAAGCAGACACTAGCTTAAGTGTGTGAAAAATTCTTCATGGAAATACTGAGGAGAAAAAGAGGTAGTGGGGAAGGCAAAGAGAGGAGTCAAACCCTAAGTAAAAGAGAGAGGAAGGGAGGGAGGGAGGGAGGGAGGGAGGAAGGGTTGAACAGCACATCTTCCACAGAGCCTAGGAAGATTCAGTAAGACTTTCCAAGGGCATTCGAGGGTTTTTCCAAGGAGTCCTCATGTCTACCCAACACAGAGCACTGTGCTCATTCTGAGGTAGGGAGCAGAGCTCTTGCTCATGAGTTTCTGAGGCGGCCCTGGGGACCCTTACTTACTCAACCACAGCCCAACGGTTGAGGTCTTGGAGGCAGTAACAGCTTCAGGGCCACCCGTTCCCTCCCTCAATGCCAATGGGACCCTGGTTAAGCGAATTTGGCTTTCCACATTGTGTTTGCTACATGTTCCTCTGCATACCGACCCCTTCCCAGGAGGTTCTTTCTTATCTAAGTTACGTTACTAGGAACAATGGTTGGTTTTAAATGTCAGTTTGACACAACCTAGAATCACAGCCTGAAAAACAAAGAGCCTCAGTGGGGTATTGCGTGGATCAGGTTGCCCTGTAGGCATGTCTATGTTAGATTGTCTTGATTGTTAATTGATGTGGGAAGACCCAGCTTATTTGGGGCAGTACCATTCTCTGGACAAGGGGTTCTAAGCCATGTGAGACAGGAGAAAACTCGATGAAAGCTAGCAGCAAGAAGCAGGCACCGTGGTGCATTCATTTTTCTTGGCTCTCAATTGTGAATGTGATGCAACTAGCTGCCTGACTGTCTGCCTTGACTTCCCCTAAATGATGGACTGTGAACTGGAATTATAAGTCAAATAAACTCTTTCCTCTCTTAAATTGTTTTTGGGCAGGATATTTTATCACAGCAACAGAAATGAAACTAGGACACCAGGACAACTGTGATGCATGCACCAAGCCATGTTCCTCAGTGCGTGGGACTCAAAGACTGTTACATAACCCTGCTTTTCTTTTAAAGTATATCATTTATTGAGTGGTCTGCTGGGTAGAATTACCACATGCCAGAGAGGCAAATCAGATGTCCAAGGGCTCTTTGGAATGAACATTTCATCAAGACACCATAAAAAATGACAGTACTTATGTAGCACATGGGAATGGACAGAAGGCTTCTCCTGTCCTGAGGCAGGGGCCTGGCTGCCCTGGGAGTTGATGGGAAGCCATCATCTCAGCCCATGAGTAATGAAATTCATCACACCAGCTCGGAAGCTGTGTTTCAAAACAGTTAACTTAAGCAAAGCATTCACCTTTAAATGACTTAATCTAATGGTGAGCACTGTATGCATCTGGAAGTCAGTTAACACCTGTGGAAAATTCTCTATTTTTATCAGAGTAAATATAAACTGTCTTTAGTGTAAATGCCCAGTGGCCTGTGGGGTAAAGAGGTTTGAAGCCCTGTGTGCTCAAGCTTGGATTACTCTACCCAAAAGATATTATGATTCTCAACTGTGATGCTGGAAGACCTGAACCACCTGGACCAGGTTCATGGACCTCTGAATAGAGGGTAGCAAATCAAGTCAAAAACCTACCGCTCTTTCCAAGTCAGTCTTGTAGGACCTATAGAGGGCAGAGGACGTATTCTTAAGGTCATTTTGAAATCCCACATTCAGTTTGACTTTGATTTTTAGGGTAATATATGCTGAAAAACACAGGGAAAAATAATCAGTATTTCATTATTATTTGAATACAGACAGAATACAGAAATATTTGCTAGTGCTAAAGTCGAATACCCAACTCAACAAATCTTTACAGAATAACTTTGTACCTTCTGAGAGCTGGCAGAAGGGTCCCTGGGGAGGGAGTCCTTTAAGGCAACTGCAGTAGAGGCCTGAGAGGGTGCTGTCAGGCTCTTGACATGTGGGATTGTGGAGGCACGTGTCCCAAGGCCATGCGTAGCCTTTCTCACAGGAGCACAGGAGCTCATTTCCAGCAGGTTTGCAGACTGTCAGCAACCGGAAGAGTGAGGAGAAAGAAGACAGTCATCACCCTTGTACTTGTAGACAGCAAGTACCGAACTTGTAGAAAATCCTAACTCAACTCCACATTGTCCTTCTGGAAAGTACAACAGAATTGCATGGGATTCGTGGAGACACATATGCATCACCAGGTCATTAGGCCAGGCCATCTGAAAGGTAATTATGGAGTGACTGTTGAGTGTCTGAGGACTGTGGAATCATCTTTTGGTTAGTCATAGTTTGTAGCATATGACCATGATCATGAGCAGATCCCCTGATACAGAGTATAAGGCAACTGTTTCCAAGATGGCCGCTGAGCAGTCCTGCCTCTAGAAGTTCACAGCCTTTGGTGGTGCTCTCATAAAATATGTTAGAAGTGATGACAGTATTATTATAATTATCTCTCTCGTTCCCTTCTCTCCCTTCTTCTCCCCTCCCTCTATTCTTCTGGGGGCATTGGCTGCATGATGTGAAGATCTGTCAGGGAGAGTCCATATGGTAAGAAACTGAGTCTCTAGACAATAACTAGTAAGAAACTGTGGTCTGTCAATAACCACCTGGGTGAACTTGAAAGTGAATTTTCCAGTCCATTAGCACTTTCAGAAGAAAGCCCCTGAATCAGAACCACCCATCTAAGCAACTCTGAGATTCCTGACCTGGAGTCAGCCATGATGGTCCACACCTTTAATCCCAGCCCTCATGAGGAAGAGGCAGGCAAATACTGGTCTATATAGGGAGTTCCAGGCTAGCTGGGGCTACAGGGAGACCCTGGCTCAAAAAGACAAAAAGATTCCTGACCCCCAGAAACTTCAAGATAGCAATATCCATTATTCTCTGATGCTAAGGCTTGGAGAAATTTGTTACATAGCAATATATTGCAAATATAGAATGCAAATAAATTTGTCTTACATTTCAAGCCAAATGAATACAACCCAAATGGACTCTGTTCTCATGGGGACATTTAAAAAGCAACAATTCTGAAAATAGAGAGCTTTGAATCAGTTTCTAAAGCTAGACCAAAGAAACATCCCGGGAAGATGATTTGCAGATGGGTGCTGAGAGGATGGCTATCAAAGGAAAGCCATCAAACAGTGATCCTTCGGAAGTGGATGCAGTCACTGCCCCAGGTGGGTTGGAAAGCTCAGACACATTGGTTTCTGTAAGAATTCATAGTAAGGGTGGCAGGTTCCAGTTGGGCCATAATTTGAGGGTATGCAACAAAAATCTCCTTCTTACTGGCCTGAAATTCCATTGTGAAAATGATTTCTTTGGTTATTTGTTTGGGAAGAGGTAATAAAGGGAAGTACTTAAAGGGCTCTTGGCTTCTGCGTATAGTACAAACATATACACTTAAGGGATGGCAAAGGCCACCGTCTCCAAACTACCTATTTTAGTCCAGGTATTATTCAGTTGCTTTGTACATATTGTCTAGCCTCCTACATACTCAATAACTAAAACTGCCTTTCTCGAAAGGATCATGAGGTGAGTGTTGGAAGTTGGAGAGGAGAAGAGTCTGGGAAGAGGGGGATGGAGACAATACAAATTCTTGGACATGAGTAGTATAGTCAGTAAGTCTAGCTTTAATTAGCTTTAATTACACACCTGCCCCAGCTCTCCCTGGCTGTCCCCTGCTTGTCCTGAGGTCTGTAAGCCTCTAGCTCTTGGTGCTATATCGAAGCACCCATTTTGTCAAACCTCTTTTCACAGTTATAAATAAGAAAGAACTCTCTCCTTCATGTGGGAATCACTAATCTACCTGAAAGATAACAAACTTTCCAAAGGCAATTGTATTTTAAAAGAGAAACTTGTTGATCCATGTTTATAAAATAATGTGGATAGTGTAGCCCCTGGAGGTCACATTACCTCTAGCCGCCCCAGCTCTCCCTGGCTGTCCCCTACTTGTCCTGAGGTCTGTAAGCCTCTAGCTCTTGGTGCTATATCGAAGCACCCATTTTGTCAAACCTCTTTTCACAGTTATAAATAAGAAAGAACTCTCTCCTTCATGTGGGAATCACTAATCTACCTGAATGATAACAAACTTTCCAAAGGCAATTGTATTTTAAAAGAGAAACGTGTTGACCCATATTTATAAAATAATGTGGATAGTGTAGCCCCTGGAGGTCACATTACCTCTAGCAGAAGGAAAAACAGTAGGGAGATTTTGTCCATATGTTTGCCTTGAGTACATACAACATAAATACACAACTTAATCCCAAGGATCCATTCACATGATATTTAATGATAAAAACTACTTACATATTGGTCTGATACTCTTAGTCTCTTTTATTCAGTGGATTTGCTTTTGACTACAGCATAAATATCACAGAGCTTCAGAAAAAATTAGGAAATGAACAGCATTGTCTAAAAAATTAGCCAGTATTTAATTTTCCTCCATAATTGGAGGAAATGATTTCAGAGGCAGAGGATCTGGGTTGAGTGGAAACATAGAAGGGTGTTCCCTATGGAGACACCAAAAGAGATTTGGTTGGAGACCCTCAAATTAACCAGTTAGGTAAGATGTTCTATACAAGAGTTCTATGCACAAAGCATTTGGGAAACACAGCATGAGCTCATCAGGGTTGGAGAACTCACATTGCACATCTGTGTCCATTTGGAAAAGTCATTGACTCCAAGACATTAATGCTACTACTATTCATAGAACTGGGAAACTGAGTGGGAAATGACATCCAAAGAGACCTATACCAGACTCAGATAGCATCTAGTCAGAATCAAAAATTAAGGTGCCTACACTGGGGCTAGAGAGATGGCTCAGAAGAGTGGTTGCATCTCTTGTAGAGGACCTGGTTTTGGTTCCCAGCACCCACATGAGCTATCTCACAGTTGCTTATAACTCCAGGTTCTAGGGATCCAAAACCCTCTTCTGTCCTCCAAAGATGTCTGCACGTATGTGATGCATATACATATATTCAGGCACACACACAGACACATAAAATAAAAACAACTCCATAGTACGTTCCAGGCCAGTTGTGGCTACAGGGAGACCCTGTCTCAAAAAAACCCAAATAATTTAATAATAATAATAATAATAATAAATCTTTAAAGTGCATACACAGACATGAAGATATACCATTTAAAATATAAAAGTTCAAAAAGAATTTGAAAAAACTCCAAAATTTTATTCTTGACTTTATTTTAGAACAATAAAACCAAACATCCATCAGTGCTTTCCAATCTACAAAGCAAAGCTTTCATAGGACAAAGGGCAACCTCGTCTCATAGCACGGATAGGACACCAACTCTCTGGGGCTGGTATCCTGGGCCAAACAAGAACTGGCATGACTTTAGAAGGGAATCTACAACCAGAAAATTCAACCATGACTGGGAGGATTTTGCTTCATACCTTTAACATCCAGGTATGTCCTGGTTCCTGATCTATGATGCCCCAAAGAAGAGAACTTCTTACTACTATGCCGAGCCAGCCCTCGCTCTACACACACATTGCTCAAGGAATGAGCATCCAGAAGTTTGTCATAAAGGGTATGGCCATAGGCCATATCTTGGAGCCACTTTATGATAACCACCAAATAAACCTCTGCTCATCATTAAAATAAGACAAATCTGGCTATAGAATTTAGTGATAGGGAGTTCATTCTAGGAGTCTGTGGGGCCACAAAATCACATAATAGACCTGCTGAGTCATTTCCTTTGCCTCCCGTGTATAAATGTGCTCTAACAGAAAACGCCTTGGTCAGCCTTTCTCCCAAAACGTCCAATCATCCACTTTTAAGCAATGAATGTCTCACCCACCTGTTGTCACTGCTATGCTCAAAATGTCAGTGGCTGGGTCAGTGCTGTTTCCTTGAATTGGAAAACTGAGGCTGTTCAAGTGAGCTCGGACAGACTCCAGAAAGGAGACATTTTCAAAACTGATCTCGATGTCCACAGTGCACTCTTCTGCCACAGGACCACTCGCCGCAACTGAAATGAAAACACATGAAGACCGTGAGTGCTTGTGGGAGGAGAAAGATCCCGGTGGTCTTTAAATTGAATGAAAGCTAGTGATACATTCATGTGGATAGTGGGCACTGCTGCTCATAGGAATTTCTAATGACCCCTTTTAGAGAAAAAGAAGAGCTTATCTGCTCCCTCCCGACTACCATCCTCGGTTTTGGCCACTCGGAAGAGCAAACTGTGATGGGGCAAGACAGGGAATAGCGTGACCTAGAAAAGATACTCTAACAACAGTTCAATGAAAGTCATGATCTTGACCCACAGGAATAAGCTTCTCTCTTTCTTACATTCTATAGTTGAGTTTCACACATTCTAAGAGCTGAACCACGCATGTGTGCTTGAAAACCTTCCAGAAAAGTCACCGGTTAGTTTCCTTTGTTCTTAAGTTGTTGTTGCTACGTATCTCCAGGACATGAATGGTGGCCAGTAAAAGTTTAGCAACTTGGAGACTGAAATAAAAGGGTTCCAGTTCTTCACTGGTTTTCCAAATTGTCTCTAGACATTTGAATGCTGATGCTCGAAATGGATCTGCTCCCTAACACAAACCCACTCTAAGCAAACCAGACTGTGGATATTATATCTAACTTTAAAATGGCTGTTCACTAGTTTTCTATATTTCATCATGTGTTGGTCACCAGTTGTAAGCTCCTGGGAATAGGAACTGATTTTTTCCCTTCTGGTGAGCTAAATCACTCATCTGTCATGGAGCACTCCATGTAATGAGCCTGTGCCCAATCACATCTTATTAAACCCACCCCCCAGAGCCAAGCCATAAATTCACATCTCTGCCACTTTAATCCAGTCCTGGATGGAAAACACACTTGGAATATACAATTGGAGTTGGAACTGTGGGCTCAGGTAAAAGCTCATGAAGAAAGTACAAAGGAGAAGAGGCTTTGTTTTTGTTTTATTTTTCCCACACAGACACATTGAGAATACCTTTAAATAGGGAAAAGAATAATGAATACTTTCAAACTCATTCCTTTAAGATGTAAGAAAAATCTAAAGCATGATATATATTTCAATGTCTAATTAGAATTCTATGTCTTCTTTCTTCATTTATCTTTCTTTTATGCGTGCTTTGCCTGTGGATATGTAAGTGTACCGATGTCATGCAATGCCTGTGGAAGCCAGAAGAGGGCAGAAGATCCCCTGTAACTAGAGTTACAGATCATTCTTAGCCACTATGTGGGTACTGGGAACTGAACCCAGGTCCTCTGCGAGAGCAGCCGGTGCTCTTAACCACTGAGCCACCTCTCCAGCCCTCTATGTCTTCTTTCTAAAAGGAAATGTTCCTATAACATTGTAAGATTTTTAAAAAAACATTCCAAAGACTCATGATGTGAAACACTGTAAGAATGTTCAAAGCTGAAAACTCCAATGCTTAAATATCTATTGCAGAGAGATAGATATATGTTTGTTTGGAGGTATAAACTACAATAGTTTTAGAATTTGAACTTGTTGGGAGCTATTTCCTTTCAGTATCATTCCACTCACTGTAATGAACACTATTTTCAAAAATGTCTGTGCAGATATTTTATATATGATGGTATATTTCTCTCTTATAGAATACCCTCTAGGATGAGTGTGATGACACACTTATCATCCCAGACCTGGGAGGTAAAGACAAGAGGATCGTGAGTTCAAGGCCAGCTTCAACTACATAGTGAGTCTGAGGCCAGTCTCAGATATATGAGACCTTGTGTAAAATAAAATAATAAAAACAATTAAAGTCACTTGTAAAACCTCATATGGAGTCTCAGTCTGTCATAAGACAGACTATAAAATCGCTTCAAGTTTCCTGTTTTCATCTTGATTCCTAAATGTTCTGTGATGAGCACAAGTTTCCCAGAAGAACTGCTAATCTTAATTTGTGTGATTCTAACTCCAGACACATGATGTTACCCACTGGGAACATTTTCAAGGAGGGCAGCTACACAGTATTTACATTGTCTGCCTTCTAGAACATTCGTCTTCCTGAAAAGTAATGTGACAATGTTTATTCCCTCTGGTGAATTCACTATTTCCAGGATCCTCCCATGAATGTAAACAGGATTTCCTGGACAGTGGCTGCTTTCGAGATGGGTGAGGTCAATAACAACCACATATCACCCACCTCATTATTTTTGTGGCTGCATCCCAGGGCCTAACCTCAGCACACCATTGACATCTGCCTGAGCGTCTTCCCTGGTACTGAGCTTACCTCCCTGCACTCTTTGAAGCTATAACAGCAGAACAAGTATATGCCTGCGAAGCACACAGTGATCCACGGAGGCCATCATTCCTCATTAAATCTAAGACAACTGTCTGCTCAGATTTTCACAAAGCTGAGTCCAAAGCAAAAAGCCCCAGGAGAAAAGGAGTCTGTGACCTGGCAAGGTTCATCCTATGGGGCTCACACAACTGTTAACTTAGCACTAGCCTCTAAGGTTCTCTTTCCCTCATTCATCTATTCTGTTCTCCAACACCTAAGAGAGCTTTAGAGTCAGCCTCTGGATATACAGCACCCTTCCCTAGAGACTGGTGAGGATGAACCTGTAATATTTAAAGGCATGCCATAACCACCTTCTTTTTCTTCCTCCCCGCCCCTCCTCCTCTCCTTCTTTTTCCCATTACCCTAAAGCCCTCTCTTCCTCCTCCTCTTCTTGGTCTTACTATGTAGCCCAAGCTGTGTGTCTATATGCTATATTTGTGCAGGTATCAGTGGAAACCAGAAGAGGGCGTTGGATCCCCTGGAACTGTAGCTACATGCCATTGTGAGCTGCCTGATGCGGGTGCTGGGAATTGAACTTGTGTCTAGAAGAGTAGCAAGTGCTCTTAACTTCTGAGTCACCTCTCCACAGTCCCCTGCTGACCTTCTTTTTGCCTTAAGGGAGCTGACACTAGGCTTATCTCCTGTCAGTGATACTAGATAAATTGAGGAGATGAAATATTAACAGTAACAACAGCAGTTGCTATTTGGGGGTGCCTAGTAAGTTTCAGGGTCATGAGAACAGTTTGCTTATTTCCACTTCACAGGTGGCCAAAACTGAGATTCAGAGATTTGAAATATGTGATAGCAAGTATCATAGTTAAGATTCCAAAATGACCTTTTTCTGACTTCAAAGTTGTTTTTCTTTAAATAATACCCAGCCACGACTGAAATGGAAGAAAACAACAAAAGTTAATTAAAGTACCATCAACATGTAAGATGTATCTTTTAAAATATATCTTGTAAGAAAAGTTTAAATTTTAAAGTCAGGTTCAAAATCAAAATTATCAATTATGACTGTGATTATCTTGAAAAACTTTGTTCAAGTTAAGAATCATAAATGTCTTAGAAATTCAAACTCAGGACAAAGGCATTGAGATCAGTCATCAACACATGGCTGCTGATGGTCAGCCTTGCTCACATTACACTTGTTTGTTGTCTGTTCCTTTATTTACTGACTTTCCTATGGTTTTCCCATGTATTGGGTGCCTGTTTCCCTGTGTTGTGGTAGATGCCCCAGCATCAGTTTAATAAAAGCCAAGTCCTGTCTCCATGTTCTTTCCCTCTTATGCTGGACACTCAGCATCTTAACGTCAGGCAGCTCTATAGGAGAAATGTGAGGGAAAGTTAGGAAACAGGGATGGGGAGATGGGAGTGGAGCGCTGCTGGTGGTGGTATTGTTATAGAATGGCCAGAAACAACTTTCCAAAGATGTGGATTTTGAGCAGAGACTGGACAGAAGTGAAAGGTGAACCAAGATGCCACTGGAAGGAAGAACATCACTCCAGGAAAAACAAACGAACAGGAAGGCCCTGAGTGACTCACGGCCCTCTTGGCCCACCAGAGGAACACAAGATGCCAACTGCTTCTTTGAGCCATTCGTTTTCTCCCTGGATCTTAGAACAGTGTCAGGGCCCCGAGGGAATCTGACTGTATGGGAACTCGCCAGCTGCTCAGGAATCAACATGGTGCCATCCTGTGAATGTAGACACACACCCTCTTAGTCCCCTCAGGTAGACTGGGAGCCTGGAGTTAGAAAAGCCAAACTCTGCCTTTCTAGATCCTCTTGAACCTGAACCTTGGAGCCTGGGAAAATGATGCTCCTTGAACTGCCCTTGGCTACAGAGACTCAGGCGGGTCAGTCCACAGCTTCCCTGCTTCCTGAGTGTATCTTAGATGGCCTACACCCTCCTCTGCCACCCCTGAGCCACTTGGCTCCTGACAGCTCACTGTGTTTTCTTTGTCTCCATCTCCCTCACCCCTTGTGTGGTTTGTTTGGGTTTTTCTGCCCTGAGTGGGAGGTAGTCCATTCCAGGTGTCATTAGTGTCCATGTCTGTCTGCCAGCCCAGGAGATACTCACCAACCAGGATTTCCCCTCTTTATTCCCACAAGTCACTGCCAGGCTCGAAGCACTTATCTGAAAGAGACCTTTCTGGAAAGTTGGCCACAAACTCCCACAAGCAGTCCTGGGTCTTAATCTCAGCTGTTTAAGTAAACAATACTATTTTTGCCTAGCAACACTGATGGGAGCTAAGGCTTCTCAGAAGCAGAGCTTAAGTAGATGCATGAATGAATCTCCCACTTGTAAAAGAAGGAAGCCTGGGATTTCCTCCAGGAGAAAGGAGCTCGCTGTGGTTCTCTATGGAAGGGGACAGGAGCCCGCTGCGGCCTCTTCATTTCTAACGATTTCACTCTCTTTTATCTCCCCCTTGGCCTCAAAGCAATAAACATCAAAACACACTTACCATAAGGCTTCAGACTGCTTACCCCTGACTAGGACACCTATATCAAACTCCCAAGGCTCAAGAATCAATGTGGAAGAGGGGGCAGACAGACTGTAAGAGCCAGAGGTGGTAGATGACCACAAGGAAAGAGTATTTCAGTTCAGACAGCTGGTCAGTTATTCATATGAATTCATAGCAATGGTAACAGCAATACACAAGTCTGGTGTAAGCTCAAGTCAGACAAAATCCCAGCATAGATGTGGGGAAGTGGATAAGAAACCCCAACCTTACCTGAGGAAATACTGGCAACTGATGGCTGCTGGGAAAAGAGGACTCAGTCTTACTTAAGGGCAAGACTCTTGGTAGGTTGACCAGGCTCCAGTGGATAGACCCACATGAAGGGCATTGGTTGGGGGACACCAATTTGATTTGTAGGTCTTAATACACACACACACACATGCACGCACACACACATTTGAGTACATGAAATTTTCATGGTAAGGGGAGGTGCAGATAGGGGAGGGGATTTAAATATGATCAAAACATATTGTATGAAATTCACATAAATTCAATAAAAATCAGAAAAATAGAAATAGAATGTAATTTTCTTAACCTAATTTTTTTTTTAAAGACACATTCTTTTGCTTGTTTCTTGACAATTTCTAGAAGGACGATCAGGTGGCATTGTCTCTCACTTTGTGTGTCCTCGCTCCACAGATGACGTCCAAGGACCCTCTTCTCCCACTCAGTTTAAGAGGTTTGTTACACAGGGAAAGCTGACAAAACATCAGGTTTGTGGCTTACCCAGTGTGTGTGTGTGTGTGTGTGTGTGTGTGTGTGTGAAGGGGTGTCATTGAAATTCTGGAAGCCACACTTTGTCCATCTATAAAGTGGGCATAATATTTTCTCTACAAGACTTTTGTGGAGGTATTTGGATCCACTGTGAAAATACCTAGTGAAGTGTCAGGCATGCCATAGTCAGTAATAATGCTAATGATGAGGAACTGCTGATCTTCCTGAAACAAGGGACTCTAGATAGGCTGACTAGTGTCATTGAAATTCTGGAAGCCACACTTTGTCCATCCATAAAGTGGGCATAATATTTTCTCTACAAGACTTTTGTGGAGGTATTTGGATCCACTGTGAAAATCCCTAGTGAAGTGTCAGGCATGCCATAGTCAGTAATAATGCTAATGATGAGGAACTGCTGATCTTCCTGAAACAAGGGACTCTAGATAGGCTGACTAGACTTAGTGGATGGACTTACACTGGGGAATGGCTGGAGACACTAACAACCTAGTGGGACTTAACAGAGATGACCGAGTGTATGGGTTCCAGTGGGGGTGGTATGGGAGGGTGCCTGTGGGGAATGGGGTATAAAGATGATTAAGATTGATTGAGCTGTTCTGTATGAAATACACAAAAAAATTCAATAAAAAATGTTTGGGAAAAAAATAATGCTAATGATGTTAAAATACATACAGTGCAGGCTGGGGTGACGGCTGAGTTGGTAAATTGCTCACCTTGCAAGCATGAGGATCTGAGTTCAAACCCAGAGCCACTACAAAAGCCAGGTGAGGTGACACACACTAGTAGTTCCATTATTGGGGAGTTGGAGCCAGGTGGCTCTCTATGGCTCACTGGCCAGCCAGCCAAGCCTACTTGGTAAGTTCCAGGCCAGTGAGAGACCTCTCTCTCAAAAAAAAAAAAAATTGAACAGCACCATAGGGACAACACCCAAGGTTGTCCTCTGCTCTCCATGCACAGATGAACACACACACACACACACATACACACACACACACACATGTATACACACACAATGATGTGTACTGAAATTAATTAATACTATTCTGATCATGTCTCACCTTTGAGTGGTTAAACTCGTAAAAAGAAGACTAATCTGAATTAAAACAAAAAAGTCTTGTCATTCAATTTCAAGGCTAAAATGGAACCCCAGCTTAAATCAACTCCACAGGACAGCTGGGGAGTATCCAGCCTTTCTTCCCACTCTATCACCAAGCTACCCACTCGGACTCCACACTGCTTATTATCCTAAAAAGATCACAGCCAGTAAACTCCACACTTTGTTCCATAAACTGGGAAATGCATAGCATTTTTTGGACCCAGGTCACAAAGGCCTGGGACACCCGTCCTATCATGTCTGCAGAAAAGTCAGGATTTCCTCACAGGCAGCCAGTGACCTGATCTAGTAAGGGTTCTCATCTCATGAAAGGTGGTATGGGTGGGCTATCCCCTCAGCCCCAAGTCTTTAAAAAAATCATTATTTAATCCTCTTAAAACCTATGTAGCAGAATAATTTTGATACTTGTACAAAGTATATGATAGATATATATGATAGACATATATGACATATATGCATATATTACATGTATATTTATATATACACACATGTATCTCAGGAAGTCAGTGAGACTGTGCATCTGAATAAAGTCATTTATATAGAAGTTCATAATGTGTTGAGAATGAAAATGAATATTAATTCAACCACTAAAGAAGATTTTTCTGGGAATGAGGCACGGATATGATCAAAATGTATTATATACATGCATGAAATTCTCAAAGAGCAAAATTTTCAAACGATGATTTTTGTTTTAATCCCAAACTTTAAAGATTTGGTCCAGTGACTCAGAAGGAAATTCCTGACCTCATTTTCTCTGCTCCTGTCATCGAGGCCTCAGAATGGAGATGTATGCACATGTAACAAGTGCTATTTTGAATATCAGATTCCCGTCTTAAGATCTCACTTGAACACACAGACAGAACACAGACATCCAGTGCCTGGATGCATACACTTCTCCCGTCGCTTTCTTCCCTCACTTTACTGGAGAGCCCTGTTCTTATAGCAACTTACATCTCTGTCATCCAGGGTTCTGGCACTGGAACTTTCTATGACCATTTCTTACTCAGTGATTTGGTAAAAATACCAAGGCGAATCTGACAGCTACAGATGATGAGCCCATTCTTTAACACTTCCCCAATGACTCTAGGGGCCCAAGAGCACAGAGGGTAATAAATGGAAAACATCTTCATGGTGATTTATCATTGTCATGATTGTTTTTGGTGAAAACATGCCTGGAAAAATTTTAGAATGTCTGATCCTCAGATGTCAAGTATTTCCTTCTCAGAGTGACCCCCTACACTGCTACCATGGGTGATAAATAGCCAGGTTCAGAAAAACAGGGGGACGTGACTGTACAGCTGTAGGGACACCAATTGCTCCAAGGAAGCTGCCTGAGCCCAGGAATAACTTGGTAGAAACCTTAAGCTGGAGCTCATTCATACATAGTTTGATTTTGAATCACAATAAAAGCCTTCCACAGTACAAACTGGCACATCTCTGGCTCTGTGCCTATCACAGAGTACAGGAGAATTCATGGGGTTGTTGGAATGAGATAGGAATAAGGACACTTGTTTTCTAGTACAGCAGGCACAAAATGGCTGCAGGGAGGGAGGGAGAAGGGCCAGTGGAGTCCATCGGGACCACAAAGTGAAGGATAAACCCAAAAAGAAGAGGAAGCGAGAAGAGAAAGAAGGAAGAAAGGGAAGGAGAAACGAGGAGGGAAAAACAGGGAAGGAGGGGAGGGGAGAGAAGGGAAGGGAAGGAAGGAAGAAGAAGGAGGAGAGGGAGAGGGAGGGTAGAGAGAACTTGAAGGAGGAGAGAGGAAGGGGGAGCAGAGGAGAAGAGACAGAGAAGGGAAGGGAAGGGAAGGGAAGGGGAGGGGAGGGGAGGGGAGGGAAAGAAAACCAGTAGTACCTATCTTTCCACCAAGTTTTCCAGAACTTAATAAAATGAGGCCACATTGCCCTTTCTATCCCTGAGCAAGAACTGGGTCTGGCTCCCACTTCCGGGAGGACCCAGACAGACCCTTCTCTTCTGCCTTTGGGACAAGTCTGCTCTCTTGGGAAGTCCTGTGTCTCTTCCACCACAAGACCGAATAAACCAAGTCACAACATACTCGAAAATGATTCCACTGTAATGAGACAGGAAGTTCCATCTTCTAAGAAGTTTTACCGGAGGCCTGCAGGACCTGCCCATGGGAACTTAGGGAAGCTCTGACGCAAACAATCGGGCCCCTGGCTTGTCTGCTACAAGGAGGGAAACTAGGCGAGACACAAGTCCATAGAAAAGGAATCAAAGCACCCACCTCACGGGGAGGGCAAACAGGAAGTAAGGGCATTAGGATCATCTTCTCTGGCTTGTTCTTCACTTTGTTAGCCCGTGGACCCCACTGGCCCCTCTCCTTCCCCCTCTGCAGACTCTGCCTGCCATGCTCCAACACAAGTGTTTTCTCATCCTTCCCAAACCCCATAAACCCTCCTGTACCCCACGGCAGGCACAGAGCCAGGGGTGTGCTCATTTGTGTTATGGAAGATGATGACGACTGTTAAGAATTCAACTATTACAGTATTTATGGATCAGCTGCACGCATGTAGTTTTCCATAAAGCTGCCCACTTTTCTGAATTCTTCAGGGAAGCATAGCCTCGCCTTTTCTTCTTTACATCTTTCTGAACAATTCGTTCTCTGACACTTTGGACTGCCCCAACATTTTGTTCTTTCTTACTCTTTCTTTAAAGTCCCCCTCCCCACCTGCCAGTCTGTCACTGTCTGACCTCCATGCAGGCTCTAAATGGATGTGGAGTCATGGCTTTTTCCTTTCCCTTCCATTCTCCTCCTCAGGGCGGTTGCTAAGATTTACAGTTTGCCTGCCTGAGGGTTTTTATTTAGATTTGAATAAAATTGTCCAAAAATTTCTGTTTGAGTCCATTCTTAAATTCTTTTATGGATGAAACTAGGAGCTGTAAAAGGGGAAGCTATTTCCCCTGTGTCAATAACTTTAGTAACTATTTTTGTAAACCATGACCATGAAAAATAGATACAATTTGGGTGTCTCAGCAAGCTGTCTATGGATAGAGAGGAAAGATGCATAGCCCCACACAGCTGCAGAATCAGTTTACCCCAAGGACTTTTTTTCTTTTTAACTTTTAAATGTTTTATTTATTATTTTTATTTTATGTGTATGAGTGTATTGCCTGCATATCTATAAGTGCACCCATGTATGCCCACAGAGGTCAGAAAAGGGCATTGGATCCCCTGGAACTAGCATTACAGAGGCTTGTTAGTTGCCATGTGGGTACTGGGAAATGAACCTGGGTCTTCTGCAAGAGCAGCCAGTGCTCTTAACCACTGTGCCATCTCTCCATCCCCTGGGGACATTTTCTTGCCTCCCACTGTACCTGATATTAGCTGCTCTTTACCTCTATTTGGTGAAGCAGAGAACTTAGAATTTGAATATTTAGAGTTTCTTCTGGACTCTCAAGAAAGTCCAGCCCTTGGTATGTTTCTCCATGATTAGTGTACCCCAAGCTTTGCCTTCTTTTTAGTTTGAGGGCTAATAAAAATCATATGATGTAAATGGCACGCAGTTTTTGGGTTCTACCAAGTCCTCCTGGGACCAGGCCACCAGCTTCCTTGGGAGCAGTTGAGGACCCTACAGCTGTAAAATGGGAAGCCAGGAGAAGAAGTACATGGTCTGAGGAGTCCATGAGGGATGGCACAGTGGAGCCCAGGTGACTTGGAACTTAGGAGTCTCCCAGACAAGCAAAGGAGGATGACAGGCAGTCACCGAGGATGTGAGGATCCCAAGTACAAGGCCAACATGGGCAGCTTAGCAAGACCCTTTCTCAAAATAAATAATAAGGTAGAGGAAATAGCTCAGTTGTTAAAAGGCCCTGAGTTCAATACCAAGAACCTATATTTCAAAAGCTGGGCGTGGTGGTAGCATATACTTGAAATCCTAGTGTTGGGGAGACAAAGACAGGGATTCCTGGGGCTTGGTGGCCAGCAAGCGTAGCCTATTTGGTGAGCTCCAAGCCAATGTGAGGTTCTGTCTCAACCAACATGGTGGATGACTCCTGAGGAATAGCACCTGAGGTTGACCTCTGATCTCTATATACACGTGCACACATGTGAACACACACATACATGAACAAAATAAATAAAAGGACTAGAGATACAACTCCAGATAGAGTGCTTGCCTGGTTTACAGAAGGTCCTAGATTTAATATCTAGAGAGAGAGAGAGAGAGAGGAGAAAGTTGTTGTAGAATTATAGCATACGCCACTTGATTGGACTTTACCAAGCAAGAAGTTCACATACCAGCTCGTTTTTGCCTTGGTGGCTCTTCCCCAGCTAGTTCATGTTCATGGAGAATCTGAAAGAACATTTAGACACTTGTCAGTTGATACGAGAAAAATACTTTTTCACCCCTCTGCTTCCTGCTCACGTGCCCCTAATAGGTATGAGAGTTGATCTCGCAAATGCAGATTTAGGATCAGCGCCCATGCGCCCAGAGGATGGTGCTAGGAAATATACAGAACTGTCTCTAAGATGACCCCTCTTTTTACAAACTCGTCTCTAGACCCAGGAGTGGAAGAAAGCACTGCTTCTGAGTTTCTCCATGCCTGGACTGTGTCAAAGAAAATATTCTGTCTACTCTAAACTTGTGCTGTCCACCCTAGACTTGAACCCTGAGTCAGGCCGATGGGGCTAGATGAGTGAGTCTCCCGATCTTTTCCCAGAATTCAGCCTAGCCAGCTCCAGTGTTTAATCTGCATTCAGACTGCCTGAGCATCTCCTGCTTAGAAATGATTGTTCTCTCCTCTGGCCCTTTTCTTCTAGACCCTAGATGATTCTATTATTGGCTTCTCTGGCCAGCTCTAGATTCAGATCACTGCATGCTTACCTGTGTCTCTCATCACCCTATGGCCTTAGGGAAGTTACTGATGCTCAGTGAGCCTTCCTTTCCTTTGCTGTGAAATAGGAATAAGGATAGTGCCAACTTCACAGGATTGTCATAAGATCTAACTGAACTACAATATGGCACAGACTAAGCTCTAAATAAACTGTAGTTACTATATAGCTCAGTGGTTAAAAGCAGAGACTCAGGAAGGAGAGAGACTCAGTGGATAAGAGCCCTTGCTGTGCAAGCAAGAGGACCTCGGTTCAAATTCTCAGAACAAATGTAAAATGGCTGCACATGATTGTACACATAATGTAACTCCATCTCTGTATGAAATGGAGGCAGGAGGATCGCTGGGCCTTGCTGGCTGCCAGCCTAGCTCCAGGTTCAGTGAGAGACTCTCTCAAGGGGATAAGTCAAAGAGTGATAGAACAGAATGCCAGACATCCTCCCCTGGCTTCTACATGTGCATGATTGCATACATCTGCACACACAGGTACATGCACCATATATATATACAGAGAGAGAAGGAGAGAGAGAGAGAGAGAGAGAGCACACATATACATACACACAGAGAGAGAGACCACAAACACACACACACACACACACACACACACACACACAGAGACCATACATACACACACAGACATAGAGAGACACCAGAGAGAGAGAGAGAGAGAGAGAGAGAGAGAGACAGAGAGCGAGAGAGAGAGAGAGAGAGACCATACACTCGGGGGAGGGGGGACAAAGACTCTACTGATACTGAGTTCAGATCCTAGCTTGGCTTCTGACAAGCTACTTAATGCATCTCTGTGTCTGTCTCCTAACTAGTCACATGGAGATAAATACAACCTACTTTACAAGGCTATTGCAGATGTCAAATGCTTGACTGCTAAATATAAAGAACAGAAAAGAGCTTTGGTTGCCTCGTAGATGCTCTCAGGGACCAGATCTCACACACTGTGCTGGAAATAAGGTTCACCTCTGTCTTGCTGCCTGGTTCTCATCAAGTTCACCTCTTTACAGCATGTGTCTGTGATGAGGAGCTGACGTTGGTCAACTTTGCTGATGGAATCTGTGCCTGCTCAGTAGCCGGTAACCAAACCTCCCCTTACCTTGACCTAACCTGGACTTCCTCATGCCTTCCTGCCTACAGGAAGACTCTTCTGTGATGTCCTTCCAATCCAAACTCCCTCCAAGGCTCAGTGGACAGGCCCCAACTCTTTGAAGTCTGCCCAGATGACCCTGTGCATAGGAATGTGTCTTTTCCGATGAACTTCACACATCTCTGAACACCACCCAGCCCTGAGCTGATTCATGCCATCTGTGTTTCCTGCTGTGACTTTCTAGTTATCTCTCATAATGATAACATACACTTCCTAAGCTGTAGTATGCCTTCCGTACTCGGAGAATCAAAGGTGCTGTGACTATCCACATTTCCCTGATGAGAAACACAGGACCAGAAAGTGCCTAAGGTCATCCACTTCGTGGGAGTGAGGATTCAAAGCCTGCCCTTGCTTATGTGGGCTCTGGAGATACCTCAGAAACACATCTTGTCTCCATGAGCTTGTCTCTTCTTACCTAAACTGTCTCTCCTTGATTGACGGTCTCTTTCTCTCTCCTCCTCCCATAGCTGGTCTCCCTCCCCTTTCTAAGCTATGCTTCGGGAAATTAGAGCTGGTTTATGTGTTCCCCTCCTTGCCATCCTTAGGTGACACTGACTGAGGAGAAAATAAAATGTGCAAGAAGTGAAGATGGGGAGGGACTGTGCACCTGAGTGTTCACGAACGTTCTTGAAGAAATCCAGACATGATGGATAGTGACTGGAATTTCAAATCCCACTTGCTGCTTCCTTTCCAGTGAGGTTATTTTTGAGGAATGTGGGCATGCAGGAACTGAAGGTGTACAATGTATAGGGTGGTTCCTGTCAGCTTCCCCTGTGTCCTGCTTTGGCCCTGTGCCCAGGCAGAGGAAGGTTCTGCCCTGCAGTTCTGTTTCCATCCTCCCTGGGGCCTGGGGAGAGGCTAGCCACCCATCTAAGTCCTGATCTGTGGTTGAGGGACTCAGACAAACCAAAAGGATGCAACCTCCAGGGGTCAACCTCCAGGGCTCAGCTTTGGGTAGCTCTCCCAGGTCAATAGTTTATGTTCTCTGTTTTCCAGTGGGACTCCAAAATTGGTGCTCTCTGTGGTATATTAACATCAAGGCACACTTCAATTCTAATGCAGAATAGTATTTGTGAAAATAGTCTCTCGCCTTTCCAACCCCCAGGCTGGTTAAGCACATCTACTGATAGGGGAAGAAAACCACCTTGGTGACCAGGGCCTCTCAGGTGTGAAGCTACTTTTTAGGAATCACTGCTTCATGGAGATTGCGCTAATCTTTCTAGCAATCATCTGGAACTTTCTGGGCACATCTTTGCAAAAAGCTGCTTCCATATCCATGCCTTCTTGGCTCTTTGTGGTCTAGTGGTAAACAGAACTAGACTGCTAGGTCCTGGGACCCGGATTCAAACAGAGCTGAGCCCCAGTGCCTTCTCCTCCTTACGAGGTGGGAAAGACATCCACTCCTTCTAGACGTCTGATTCTTACGCTCTGAACAGTCTGTGTGCAAAGGCATGTTAAGTGCCTGGTGTGGTCTCTGGCAGTGTTGTATGCTCATGTGCCCTGCCATCCTGGAGCTCACTGGGACCAGCCTTGCCATCTTGAGTCCTAGGGTGGCCATGGTTTGGGAAAATGTGAGACCTCAGCATTTGCCTTTGCTACTGAACCTTTCTTTCTGGATAGAATGACTCAGGAGGGAATGTGGGTTGGGCTAGCGGCTCACAAAGCTCTGCTGGGTTATTGACTTTAGATGAGAAAACAGCTCCCAGTTAGCTCTTTGTCTACAAACCCTATGCACAATTCTCCAGATGAGGATCTGAGCCACAACTCTGTCCAGAGGGGATTTCCTGATGGCAGAGATTCAGCCGGAAGAGACGAGGCCACCAATTCCAGGAAGTGCCCCACCTTTCAGATGGGATGGCTTTCCAAATAACTCCAGTAGAAGTGAGGTGACCTGGACTGGGGAGGGCACTGAGTCAGGAATGAGAGGTGGGGTGTGTG
The DNA here is from genome assembly GCF_000622305.1 of Nannospalax galili. NCBI lineage: Eukaryota > Metazoa > Chordata > Mammalia > Rodentia > Spalacidae > Nannospalax > Nannospalax galili. The sequence goes on from NW_008349354.1 coordinate 998,156, forward strand.
TGTGTGTGTGTGTGTGTGTGTGTGTGTGTGTATGTGTGTGTGCGTGTGTGTAGGATGAGTGTGCAATTGTGTATTTGTGTGCACTTGTGTACGTGTACATGTGGAGGTCACAGGTCAACTTTAGGTGTCTTCCTCAGTCACTCTCCACTTGCTTTTTGAGACAGGATCCCCTACCTTGACCTAGAGTCACCAATTTGGCCATGCTAGATGATGGTCCACTCCAGGGATCCTCCCGTCTCTGCCTGTGCCTCCCTCGCCCAACCCAGTGGGATTACAAGCATACAGCACCACACCCAACATTTTACATGGATGCTGAGGATCAAACTCAGGGCCTCATTCTAACATGGCAAATACTTTATCAACCAAGCCATCTCCCCAGCCTAAAGGGTGAAAAGAAAATCCCAAGGGAAAAGGATGGCAAAGAAAAGCCCACCAAAGTCTCCAAATGTCCCAAATATCAGTCATTCACCAGACCCCTGACATTCACTCCTTCTGTTGACCTAGAAGGCTGACTTAACCCTTTGCCTCCATGCTGGATAATTACCTTACCCAAATCCCTGTTAGCACATCTCCTCAGAGGCCAGCAAGGCACACTGATTTGAATATTAAAGATAATGACCATTTCAGAAGCCCTTGGCCTCTGCACTAGCAGTGATGCTAAGACATAAATGTATGGGAGTGTTTGACCTTTACATCAAGCCAAAGAAGGAGATACTATTTGCTCTTATTTTATGTGGAAGATATAGATTCAGAGAGGAGAAGAAGATAATGAAAGTTCCAAAACATAGTTAAGGTCAGGGCCTCAGTGCAGGTGTGATGCCAAGGTTAGATATGTACAGTTTGTTACTGTGAGGGTGGCCACTGGAGTTGTGAGTGCTGTCCGAAAGGGATGAGGATAGGTGGGGTGCACACGTAAAGTTTGCGAAGCACTGGGGTCCATTGTCATATTTCAAAGGTTTATCTTTGTAGTTTGTACCTGGTTCACAGAAATATCATACACAATAGCCAAGAAGTGAAATCAAGTCAAGTGTCCATCAGTGGACTAACGATAAAGAAAACATGGACCAAAACAATGTAATATTATGCAGGAAGGGAATTCTGACGTAGGCTACGATGTGGATAAACCTTAAGGGCATTATGCTAAGTGACAGAAGTCAGAGACACTCACTTAATGAGTTAGAGTCATGATATTTTGTAAAGACAGAAAGTAAAATGGTGGCTGCCAGGATCTGGAGGAGGAGGACGGGGAGCATGTTGCTCAGTGGGTGGAATTTTAGCTTCGCTTTGGGAATCAGCTGCATAACAATGTGAATATCTTTAATACTCTACCGAACTATGCACTTTAAAATGGCAAATTTCTTGTTAGATGTCTTTTACTATAATTAAAAGAAAGTCTATTATGACATGCTGTTTTTAAGACAGGAAGGTCACTCAAGGACTAGGAGACAGCTGAGGACTGCCTAAGTTGATCAGGCAGACTAAAGTGCATTCTTCAATGGAGCTCCTCAGCTTTGGGTTGTAGAAACATACTATGCCTTGAAAGGCAGGTATAAACAGGAAAAGTAAGGTCTTTGGGGCTGGTGGCAAGAGGTTCCATGGAGATGAACTTCAAGTTCTAATAACAAGCCACAAGGTCACTGGTTTATCCCATGAATAGCCTGTGGCACCAGGCAGTAGAGAAGGCTTACCACCTAGCACGAAGGGAGGACATGGGCATGGCTATAGCCAGGAACACTTCTGAAACAGAGGCTAAGCTAACTCCAGTGTGGAGCTCACCTCAAGCTCTTGTTTGAAACCCCACCTGCTCTGAATAAGTATCGCTAGACAAGTAAAAACGTCCCCCCAGTCTATATGAGCAGACTTTTACTCTGTTGTACCCCACATACCAGAGTTTTCAAGAAGAGACATACTATGTATATCCCTCAAGTCATAAGAGGGGAAAAAAGAAAAAGACAAATAAAACACAGCTCAAACAACAATAGCATACCAGAAACAGATAAACGAAGAAAGTATATAAAGTCATTGTGATGCCGAAACCTCATCATCAACTTGGCAGGATTAAGAATCACCTGGGATATTGAAGTACATCTCTTGGCTTTTGTGTAAAGACATTTCTAGAGAGGGTTAACTTAAAGGGGAGGACCCACCCTGGGTGACAGGTGGGGGCCCCAGAAGGAACAAAAACAGATACAGAAGAAAGACAGCCAGACACCCACATTCCCATTTCTCTGTCTCACAACTACTGCGGTTTGACCTTCCCTGCTTGGCCATGCTGCCCCCTGATGGACCGAGATGCCTGGAACCATGAGGAAAATAAATTCTTCATCCCTTAAATTGTTTAAGTCCAATATCTGTTCCGACACAGGAAGCTAAATAACGTAGCCATGAAACAAAATGCTGAAGGCAAGATCAAACTCTTCAAACATACCAAATGCAAATAAGTTGTACTGCCTGAATCAGAGCTAAATTCCCTCAGTTTAGCTTCAATAGAAGAAAAACAAAAGTCTCAAACACTTATTTACCTGGAAGTTACTAAAACTCTAACCATAGTGATAACAGAGTAAACAGACCTACAATAGCTAAAACAAGAAGAACGAGCAGTGGGGCTGGAGAGATGGCTCAGCTGTTAAGAGCACTGGCTGCTCTTGCAGAGGACCCGGGTTCAATCCCCAGCACCCACATGGTGGTTGACAACCATTCGTAACTCCAGTTCCAGGGGATCTGACTCTCTCTTCTGGCCTCCACAGGCATTACATGACATGAGTGCACTTAGCACATGCAGGTAAAACATACACATAAAATAAAAATAAATAAATGAAAAAGGAGAATGAGCAGAGGAAAATAAGATTATAGTGGGACAAACAAGAACAGCTCGTGTAGTATTCACTGTGTGCCAGGCACATTCTAAGGCCCGTTATAAACAGAAACTAATATCATTTTCACAGCAATCACAGGAAAATAGTATTACTATTAACATGACTTTAAAGTTGAAGAAACTGAGAAACAGAATTACATCTATCAAGATTAACCAGTCATGTCCAGGTCATGTCTCTGGAGAAAACATGTAAATAATCATCCATGAATTCCCACAAGGAGCAAATATTCTTATCATCCCCTTTAGTTAATTTTAATTAAGCTAAATGTCCACTGACTTCCCATAGACAAAAGAACCTGGTTTATTTCTGAGCACAGGCCTTAGCTATTACCCATGATCTTTTGAGCCCCATTAACCTGTGATTGTGATAACCACAGAGAGATTAATGTCTCTTGAACTGTCTTGTAGGCTGATGCTCAAGGAAAGTCCTTTGAGAACACATGTTCTGCTCAGCCCTCTGAATCTGCTTTATCAGTCAGCTTTAGTGCAAAGCCCCAGACTAGCAGGTGCATACAGCCTTTTGATACTGTAACAAGATACAGTCATCCACAAGGCACAAGGTCAAGAACCATGCAATCAGGTTATTATTTTTAATTTCATAACACTTTATGATTTCATGGACTACATTCACAGTTCCCTTTGGCTACATGTGGCCCACTGGCTAGGTTGGGCAAGCCTGGTGGAAACTTCAGTCTAGTTAGGGAGGTTGCCTGGGAGAGCTCTACTGATACATCCACAGATTTCAGACTACAGTGAGTTGCAGCTCAGTGAATACACTAATGACCATTTATGTTCATTTGCAGCATTTTCTCAAAACCCTCCCCCATAGCACTTTTTCGAAGAATGATTTTCCATTTGGGAACCTTCCCAAGAAGTCAGAGAGACTTCCCAAGAGAACTACAACAGGGAAATGCTAGTACACATTGCTTTACTCACCAAAGAATGGGCAGTAGGCTCTGAGTTCAAGTTCAGTGTAGCCTCGGAAGAACAAATCACAACCACCACGAAGCAGAATGTGATTTTCCTTGGGGCCTTCATTTCTTCTGGTTTGAGTTGTTTTGCCTAAAATGGAAATACGAGGGCTTAGAGGCAGAGCAATTTATTTATGAAACAAGAAAAGAATTACCAAGCCTTGTTAAGAAGTGACACCACACAAGGACCTTTTCAATAGAGGGAAAGGGAAGGACACAAGGGAACCAATTTGAGGAAGCAATCCCTGCCCCTGAGTGACGAGACTGCGGGTCAGGTAGATGGGGGTGGGGTGAGATGGTAATGCAGGTAAGTAGAAGAAACATAGTGGGTTTGGGGGGAGCACACAGGGAGTGAGGGAGAAGGAAAGATGAGGGGAATCAGGATAGAGAAAGAAAGCAAGAAAAAAGAATGAACTATTTAGTAAGGAATACTTTTAGGCCTTGGTGATGGATGATTCAGTGGGTAAAATGTTTGCCCCTCTAGCATGAGGGCTGAATTTTGGATTCCCAGAACCCACTTGCAGCTGGATGCTACAGTGCACTTCTGTAATCCAAGTGCTCCTATCACCACAGGATCCCTGAAAGCTCATAGCCAGTTTGCCTGGTATACACAGGAGCCAACAAGAGATGCTGTTTCAAATAGAGTGGAAGGTAAGGACTGGCCCCCAGATTATCCTCTGACCTCGCACGCACCATGATGTGCACGTTCTCCCCCCAACACACACGCATCATGTTTCCACACACCATACACTCGCATAAATGAACACATACACACAAAGATTTTTTAAAGGCTTTTAATATTGTGATCCAATTAACAAATTACATGACAAAAGCATTTGAGAACTTAGCACTTTCGTTACAAGAAATGCCTTTTAATATTTTCAAGTCTATCCTAACTTATCTTTATTTTATTTTAGTTTTTTAGTTCTGGAAGCAACCCATTCAATTGACCCCATGACTCATATGAAGGCTTATGACTCATTAATATGAAAACTCCCATACTTAGTTATAAAATTCCGATTTTATTTCATGACATGATTTTATCTAATAGTATATAACGTGTAATATTAACATCATAAAGTATCTCATCAGATGCATTAACTTTTCAAACCATCTCTTTATAATGCTGGTGGTTGAAAAGTGGAACCTTTTGATAACCAGATTAAATCACCACTACATTTGCAAAGCAGAGCATTGCACAGCGTAATCTCAGCCCAAGTACATACAGAAGCAAGAATAATGGCACTGCAGAATCCTTTTCTTGCTGGCTTGAGTGTGTATGTATGTGTGTGTGTGTGCATTATGCCCATGTGTGCAAATGTGTGCACATGTGTGCTCACCTGTTTGTGCAAGTATGGAGGCCAGAAGTCAATTTCCACTATTTCCATCTATCACTCTCCTCACTTTTTTGAGGCAAAGTCTCTTGTGAAATCTGGAGGTCACTGATTGGTTGAGCTGAATAGCCAGTAGGCCCCCAGGATCTGCCAGTCTTTACCTCCCCAGGGCTGGGATTACAGGCACTTGCCACTATGCCAGGCTTTTTCATGGGTGCTGGGGAATCCTCCTGTTCACATATCAAGCTCTTTACCCACTGAGCAATCTTCCCAAACCCCTTTCTGGCTTTCCTATTCTCACGTATGCCCATGAAAAAAAACAGACTGAGATAGATTTAGGTCCAGGATCACTATAAGGACCCATGTCCTTGCATAAGTCACTTATCTTCCTTGAGCCTAAGTAAATTTTTCCACCTGTAAAATGGGAACAACTATACCTTCCTTAATTCTTTCAGAGCTTTCTGACATTCAAATGCCAGGAAGAGCTCTAGAGATACAGACACTGAAAAAATAGGGTGAAATAGGATAGAATAAATCAAAAGCAACGAATCACAGTGCATGTAACTCCCCAATGGGCAGTAGGGGCAGAGGGCAGCCAGGAGGAAGTTACAGGGAACACCAGGGAATTGAGATCAGGATACTACACTAACAGGCCCAGAGGCACATGCCAGGGAGAACTATATTTCAATCACCAATAGCTGACTGCATTTTCCTCTTCCCTAGTTAGAAAGAGGGGAACGAAAGACCTTGGAAAATGATACAGCTCGAAAATCTGGCAATCAAATACATTTTTTAAATTCTTCAGCTCAGTGGTTTTAGGAGAATACTTTGCAATTTTGGTGATGGAAACAGATGTTGAAGGCCAGCTCCATCTGCTGGAGGGAAACCATAGGGACACGTAACTTAGTCCTCTAGCTGGAAGTTCCCCTCCCTGATTGAAGGATGTATATTTTTTATGTGGGACAAGCTGAGGTAACCTGCTGATAGCAATTGTCCCTAGGATGGATCAACCCATCATATATCCAGAAAAGATACTCCCTTCAAGAGGCAACTTAAACTTTTTAGGCCCCAAGGTAGTGGTGCACTATATACTAGTTGGCATCACACTGAGGACGTCATCAAGAGTGTGAGATTTAGTAGCTGGAGAAATGGTTCAGCAGTTAAGAGTGCTTGTTGCTCTTCCAGAGGGGATGAGAATTTGTATCCCAGCACCCACATCAGGCAGCTCACAACTTCCTGTAACTCTAGCTACAGGGGATCTGACAACCTCTTCTGGCCTCTGTGGGCACCCACACACACACATGAAACAAATACACAGACACATAAACAATTTAAAAAGTAAGAACTGAAGAGATGGCTCAGCAGTTAAGAGCACTTGCTGCTCTTGCAGAGGACCCAGGTTCAGTTCCCAGCACCCACATGGTGGCTAACAACAGTCTGTAACTCCAGTTCCACAGGATCCAATACCCTCTTCTGACCTCTGAGAGCACTGCAATAACATGGGTGCAACTACATGCATGGAAGGAATACACAAATACCCATAAAATAAAAATAATAAATAAATAAAAATGAACTTACAAAGAGAAAATAGGATGCAGCCGCAATGATTTCAGCATTTTTATGTCTCTTTGTATTTACTTTTAGTGATTATCTAATGTAAACTTCATTTTTATCTTTTTTGCCTTGAGATGAACATAGAGAAGGAAATGTCTAGAAGACATGTCTGCATCCAAGTCTTCG
>NW_008349354.1:1005972-1016206 GCF_000622305.1 Nannospalax galili
AAAAGTAAGAACTGAAGAGATGGCTCAGCAGTTAAGAGCACTTGCTGCTCTTGCAGAGGACCCAGGTTCAGTTCCCAGCACCCACATTGTTGCTCACATCTGTCTGTAACTCCAGTTTCATGGGATCTGACTCCCTCTTCCGGCCTCCTCAGGCACTGCATGTACATAACACATTTATATGCACACAGGCAAAACATTCATATACATAAAATAAAGATAAATAAACCTTTTACTAAATAAAAAATAAAATTAAAATAAGCCTAAAAAATGGTAACTGGATAGTTAGTGAGCTTCCATTGTATCTGACACCCAGGGAGATTGGAATAGGGCCCAGACTTCCTATTATTTCCCAAATGCTGAGACTGTATCTTTTTTAAAATTAATTAATTAATTTATTTATTTAATATTTATTTATTTAGAATTTGCAAGAATTATAGTATATCCAGTCAGTGTAGCACACGTGTAGCCCTGCACATCTAAGGACATCACAGACCTGTTATTGCTCAGTCTTGGGTGGATGAATGCCACTTGTCCCTCTAAGAAGTTGGGGGATGCCAACTGCTGGGGGGTCGCATAACTAGTTAGCATGCCAGAGTCTCATTCGTTATCGAAATTAACCAGACAAATCATTCTACCAACTAAGAACGGCCATGCACCACCACTTATGGAATGGAGAAAGAGCTATCGATCTGTCAATCCTGTCCGTGTCAGGGCTGGGTGAGGTTTCCCGTGTTGAGTCAAATTAAGCCACAGTCTCCACTCCTGGTGGTGCCCTTCCGTCAATTCCTTTAAGTTTCAGCTTTGCAACCACACTCCCCCAGGAACCCAAAGACTTTGGTTTCCCGGAAGCTGCCTGGCGGGTCATGGGAATAACACTGCATAGTTGCAAGTTGGCATGGTTTATGGTGGGAACTATGAAGGTATCTGATCTCTGATCGTCTTCGAACCTCCGACTTTCGTTCTTGATTAATGAGAACATTCTTGGCAAATGCTTTGCTCTGGTCCTTCTTGCGCCAGTCCAAGAATTTCACCTATAGAGGCGCAATATGACCTGTATATAGGACCTATATATAGTATATATGACCCATTTTATGTCAACATTGTCCCATCTCCCTCTACTTTTTGTCTCCTTTGAAACAGTTCTTCATAAAGTTGACATTTCATCTATTAAAGCATGTGGCAAAAACCAAAAGAGTTGTAGGACTCTTGTTTAAGGAGTCAAAGAAATACAAAAAGGACCCCATCTCCTGGGGAATATTCTCTGGAATGAGGTACATGTGTCAGGTATACAGTAAAGGTGACACGTTCTCCATTTGAAAGACAGGAGAAAGCCATACTTTGAAAAGAAAGTAATATTCAAAATGTTTGGCAACCAGTATGTCATGGCATTGACCAATGGGAACACCTTAGCAACCACTTCCTCTTTTAAAATTGCTACTTCAACAGGGAACATCCAAAGACAGATTTGTCTGAGCTACACCAGTGACATTACATCTACCCTCCAGGTCAAAGGGTTCTTACCTGAGGAAGTTGTGGGAAACAGTTCAACTCAACTCAATAGGAAAAATATTCACACTAAACATGGAGTGGCTTTCCACATTCAAGGCCATGCATGATTAATGCAGTGCCCTCAGGTGTAAAGCATCTATAAATTTATATTACATTGGTTCTAACATTCCTGTAGTAAAGACTAAAGACTAAGAGACACTGAGGAAAACTTAGAGAAAGGAAGAAAATTTCTGATCTCTTTCTTGTCTTAAAATTTGGATACTCTACCAGAACTCACCAATTTATGTGCGCTGGTTGAGTCTTAGAATTAGGTGGGAAGTGTGATCTAATCACAAGATTAACCCTGTGATGTTGAGCAACTTCATGGTCCACTCAGACTCTGTCTTCCTTTCTATGAAATTACAAGACGGAGAAGAAAGAAAAGGGCAAGGTGACATCACTCCCCAGGAATAAGTCATACGGATTCTCAGCAGCGCCTGGACGATCTGGTTCCTTGAAGCTGTGAATAGTGACATTCTCTCCCAGAGTGGCTGTGCACCAGGAAGTGCCTATTCTCCCAAATTCAAGAAACAGCCTGGGCTGAAGATCAGCTCCTCTCCTAGATCCCCATCAGTGGTCAAGGCCTACCCCGATTTTATTTGGAGTGAGAAAATGGCCAGAAGAAACAAAGCAAATGGGTTCTTATGCCTTACAGAGTTCAACTCCAGTTGATAAAATGTGCCTAATTTCTGAGTCTGACTATAACTCACCTCCTGTGATGGATGACCCAGCCAAGGCCTCCCTGTTCCACACGTGCACCTTGGCAGTAAGGACTGCCACTCTTTTCTTCTGTCCCATCTCTACCTGGATACAAGACAGGTCTTTCTGAAGCACTCCATTCCCTAGCCTTTCACTGCCCAGCTCTTCATGACTTTCAAAATAAAATTACTTGCCTCAGTATGGTACCCAAGCTCGACCCCTATGGCCTGGCTTTTATTTTTTAGGAATGTGTTCAATAAGCACCCATCATATTTCTACCACCGATAGATGCTGGTTTGGGGGCACCTAAAACAGTGCTATGGTCTTTTTCTGGTGTTCATACAATAGTAAAAAGTCAAACAGAAAGCAATGTTTGAGAATTAACTATGGGGTAGAGAGGAACAATTATCATCAAACTATTTTTAAGTGTCTGACAAACTAAGATGATCTTGCCATTTATTTGGTTCATTCATCTCCATCCTGTATGCCTAACAGACACTGCATGTGGAAAATCTAGCCATCTCTCAGGTCCAAGAAAAAGTTGCCTCCTGGTGCTGGTCCCTTGATATGTGTACTTATAAATAGTCCTATTCCCCCAAACACCTACACATACTCTTGCAGGCCCTGTGCCTTCCTGCTTGGATGCCATGTATCCTTGCAGCTAATCCATAAAATCAATCTATGATTCGCTCATCCATCTACTCATTTGTGTATCCGCTCACTGGACAAACATCGGTTAAGTCCTGACAAGTACCAGATGGTCCAAACAAGTGGCAGTAAACAAGACAGTGGACCCTGTCTCCATGGAACTTGGAGTCTAATGGAACAGACAGACATTATTAAAGAATCAATTACTTACGCCATTGTAACACTAACATTTCTTGAGCACTTGTCATGTACCAGATACTGAGTATCAACTATAATAAATCAGTTAATCTTTAGGATAATCCCAATGAAGAGGTTCAGGTATTCTTTCTAATTAACAGTAGGGTATAAAATTAACAGAGCCCCAGAGTGGTTAAACAACTTTTTTAAGCAAAAATTTGAATGTAGGATGTCTAATTCCAGAGCACATATTTTTATCAGTGTGCTTAACTTTCTAAAAATAAAAATAAAAAAATACTGTAAGAGAGACATGACCCAGTCTTGGGTTTGTGGAAGGTGTCCTGGGCACAGTGTTTAATTAAGATGAACCAGAAGTGTAAGTTGAAGTTAGCTTAAAAAGAGAGATATTAGAGGGATTAGAAAAAGGCTCCAGGTAGAAAACATCACACATAAAGACCCTGAGGTGGAGGAAAGCATGGTATATTTAAGGAGCTATAAAAAGGTCACAGTACCTACTTCAAGTGAAAGCAGAAGGCAGGTACTGAGGTGAGAGGTGGCCAGAGCAGGCCAGCCTCACAACTGCAATTCCAGGAATGCCTAAAATTGACTTCAAAGGCAGGAGGGAAAGAGAAAATTAAATCCCACAGGATTCTAAACGCTCGTATCCAGCTGAAGAAAATGATTGTCCAAGATGTTTAGGAATGAGACTAGAACAGCCGAGGTGAAAAAGGCCAGGTGTGGTGGGGCATGCCTATAATCTCAGCACTTTTAAGATTGAGGCAGGAGGCTTGTCAGCTCAAGGCCAGCCTGGGCTATGTGGTGAAGAAAGACTCTTGTCTCCAAAACCAAACATACAAACCCAGCAAACTAAAAGAACAATGAAATCTAGCAGAGAGTGATGTAAGCCAGGAAAATTGGTTATTAGGAAGGAGGGTGAAGTCAACAATGTCAGTGGTGCTGAGGGGCCCATGAAGGAGGGGCTGAGGGATCTACAGACAGGATATAGATGATAGATAGATGACAGATAGAGAGATAGATAGATAGATGATAGATAGATGATAGATAGATAGATAGATGATAGATAGATGATAGGTATAGAAAAAGATATAGATGATATAGGTATAGATATATATGTATTTAGCAAGAGGAGGGAAGGTCTCCTTAGGGTGGCAGGCTAATAATCACCCTGGAAAAAGTTGTAAAGTATATAGAAGGCAAGGAATTGGAGGAGGGAAACATACATATGAAATTCCAGAAATTTCCTTGCAATATGCCTGAAGGAAAGGGTGGTCCTTCCCACTTTATGCCACATACTTAGGTGATATATCCATAGCTCTCTCTTTATGAAAGAAACAAAGTTTATTTCATGCTAAAATACCACCAAGTGAAGCCTTGCCTCTGATTCCCTGGGTCTGGCTAACTAGACATGCTAATATAGTCTTTAAAAATAACCAAGGGCCTGTATCCTTATATCTCATTATCTCATTGTTAAGGATAGGGACTAAGCTTTTTAAAAACATGTCCATAACAAACTCAAGTCTAAGACTAGAAACAATATGTCCATTCATGACCCTATTGAGAGACAATAATTCAAAGCAGAGTTCCTCTGGATGGTGCGTAATGGATGTTGGTACCACAATTTCAGAAGAACCACCACAAACTACTGAGATTATTGGTCTTTGTTTACCAGGGGTGTGGCTAAATAGCAGAGCCTTACCTACCTAGTGCAAGGCCCTGAGTTTGATCCCCAGCATTGCAAGAAAGGAAACAAACACAAGAACTCAGTCTGGGAGATGGCTCAGAGGGTAAAGTGCTTGCTGTGCAAGAATGAGTACCTGATGACTTTGGATCCCCAGCACTCACGTAAAAAGCTGAGCATGGCTGTGTATGCCTGTAATCCCAGCTCACTGGGAAAATGGAAACCGAACGATTTCTGGAGCTCACTGGACAGCCAGTCTAGCTACTTGGTGAGCTCCAGGTTCAGTGAGACTCTGATTCAAAAAAGAGTGCTAGAGGAAGACACTTGATGTTGACCTCTGGTTTCCAACATGTACTTGGGCAGGCACACACAGACACACACACACACAGACACACACACACACACACACACACAGAAAAAGAAAAACAGATATTGGTTCATTTGCCTGAAGGCTACAACTTAAATAAAGATAGGATGCAGCCTATATATTATCTCCCTGTGTTTGAGGAGCCTGGGTCTCTCACATTGTACCCCAGACTGGGGTCAAAATGCAAATTCAAAATCTTCACGTGTAACTTTAGAAACCTGCCTTGAACAGACCTTTATTTGCAGCTGCAGAAATGATAAGACTTATCTTTGCTGACTTTATTTAATTAGATGACTCACCCCTGGCACATGCAGAATTAGAAGTTAAATATTTATTCAACACAAACATGGAACACAATGCCAATTAAAGGAGTCTATTGAAGAGCTTTTTTTTCCTATTTAATTTTCCTTTGCCTTGAAATAAAGTCCTGTGGCAGCATTGTGTCCCAGCAGCTCAGGACTATCAGATTACAGAACATTTGTTTGTATACAATGAGGTTGAGTTTTCCAAAACACGCTGCACTTGTGGCAAGCCTTGATAACCTTTTAGCCTTCTTGTCTCATAAGTCATTGGAGAATTTTAACCTTTAAGCAGAGATTATCATCTTAAAGAAAACATCAAGTTCCTAACTGGATGCTATCTATTCTATCTCCTGACTTCAAGGTATCACGTGGAGGGGTTTCCCTGCACCAGGCAGAACAAAGCCAGACAGACGTTCCAACTGTGGACAGGGGTAGCCCTGTGGTTGGCAATAGGGCTGGATGGAGGAGGCTTAGGGGTGGGTTTCAGCTTCACACTTCTGTGGTTCTCCTGCCTCCTGGGTATATACTTAAATACCACTAATGATGTCTGGACAGCATGCAACAGGGGTCTCCCACTGGGCCACATCTTAATCATTTAATTGCTGGAATATGGAGAACTTGGGGCAGTAGTCATTTACATGTAGTTTTAAATATTCCAACGTGTTCGGTGGGAGAGCGGATCAACTGGTAAAGTGCTTCCCATGTATTCATAAGGACCTGAGTTCAATCCCCCAGAACCATGTGGAAAAAGTCAGGCTCAGTGGTACAGGACTGTAATCCCAATGTTGGGAATGAGGAGACAGGAGGATCCCTAGGGCTTGCTGGTCAGCCCATCTAGCCAGATTGGGGGGCTCCAGGTTCACTGAGAGACTCAAAAAAAAAAAAAAAAAAAAAAAAAAAATTGAGGAAAACAGCCAGTGTTTTCCCAGGCCTCCACACAAATATTCCCACACATACATGTCTATTCCCTCTCAAGAAATGGACACACACAGATACATTCCCCTAAGAACATACACAAACACATATGCACCCCCAAGAACATGTACACACATTCCCAATAGCATGTACATACACATATATCCCCCAATAACAAGTACACACACACATATAAATCCTCCCCAAGAACATGTACACACACACACACACACACACACACACACACACATACACACACACACACACACAGGAAAAAAGATATTACTTTATTTTTCTATCAAACGTCCTTAGACATCCTTACTGATCAAGACTTCTTAATTTGGACAATTCGACTTCAGTAATTATTATAAAAAGCATTTGACAAAGAAGTTAACAACATTTCTCACTAGGGCTTTCTCTTTCGGTTTTCCTACTGGCATCGTGTCACCAGTCCCCTCCTTGATGACTATCCCTGTCCTTCCTCCATCTCTCCGCTCAGCTCGTTTCTTCCTCCCATGACTCCATCTTCCTGTCACACAATCACCACATCCTGGGTCCTGCCAAAGACTTTTCCTTCAGTCTTGAGTTTTCTCTCTTGACACTTTTTTTGGGGGGTGGGGGGACTCGTCCATTTCCATGGTTTGAATCATTAATTTATGTGGTCTAAATTGGGCTCATCCAAAACAAAGCCTGCTGACTCTACAACAGTTTCCTACCCATCTCTTTTCAGATTTACTAGCTACTGGTTTTGCTCTCCAGACATGTAGATGTACAACTGTACAGGTGTTTGGGGACACAAGCATCAGGATGGGGCAGAAGTGGTCATTCCACCAGTCACTGAGTGACTTCAGACACTCCCAGAAGTCTTCTTTTCCTGGGCTCAGAAGCTACCAGGTCATACTTGAATGGTGTCTGAAATTTCCTGAATGCTCCCTTCTTCCCTAAACACTGATCCGACACAATGACAGCTAATAAATGTACTCTGAACACAATCTCCTTTAGATTACCATTGTATCTTACCATTCTAGTTCAAACATCTTCAGATGCAGAGAACAGATGCTTAGGCTGACACCTGAGAAACAAGATCTCTACCACTTAACTCAGAACCAGCTCAGCCAGTTTACTCCATAATATTTGGATATAGTCGGACCCACTCACAAGCTTTTATTGTAACTTCCTTTACAAAATATGTCATAAATATTAACAGTAAACGTTGGTCAAATGGATTGTGATCTCTGAGTATCTTCTTGACCATTGCAATGCTCTTTTCTTTCTTTCTGAACTCCACAAATGAATTTGAGTCCTGTTTATTCTCTTAATAGCAACAGCCGCTACCTTTCATCAAGCCCTCCTATGGGCCAGGTTTAAGGCTAAGTACACCACACACACTAGGCTCATTTAATCCTTATGAGCCTGTCTTACAAGAACTGTCATCAACCCCATTTGTAAAATGGGAAAATTGAAGATTGAGTAAATCAAGCAACATACCCTGGGTCATACAGCTAGTAGCACAGTCTACTGCCAAAGCCCAAATGTCTCACCTTTGTAGCACACTGCCTCCTGTCCTGTCTTCAAAGATACACCCTTCTCTGAAATACACCTGGTTTCTTTCCTCAGCTACTCATCCAGCCCTGCCATGTGGATCTCTTGGCAACACTATTGTGGTTTGGAGTGTGGCTCAATAATTAGGCAAATAGACTCTGAAGTAAGACTGCCCAAGAGACGACTGTGACTCTAGTGCTTGCTGGCTTTTTTGCTTTAAGCAATTTATTTAACCTTTGTCTATTTACTCATCTATAAAATGAGGATTACAGTAACACCTGAGGCACAAAGACAGCAATTTTTACAAAACATGGTACCCAGGACATAGCAAGCACTCAAGAAGTATATGTTCTAAAATTCTCAATGCTTGCACCTTATTTCTTGCTAAGAGTCTGTCTGATTACAGGACAGGATTCCCTGCCTTTGTAATTTTCCAGTACCTAGTAAGGTTTTCCCACCTACCTAATTCCACTAGACTTTGATTGTAAAGATTTCACTTCTATGATCATCTTTTAGGAAACGGGCAAGATTCCAATTCTTTTGATGGTGATGAACAGAGTCGAACGATGTGAACTGAAACTCAGAACTGGTAAATCACTCATTAATTTATAGTGTTCCTGTAGCTAATGCATGCATTTAATGGAACACATCCTGTTTACTAGAACATTTACAATCTGCAAGGAGGAGCTAATGATCTGTGTCCAGTCAGTGGGATCAGTCCAGTTTAAAGTGGAAAGACGAAGCCTCTGTGGGTAGAGGTAGGAACACCCTCTCCATCCACGCCCACAGGGGTGTCTGCTCCTCTGATAAATGAAAGCAATCAGAGGTTCCTATCTACCCAGAAACGCCAGTCCTTAGCTTTGGGACTGAAAAGATGGCTCAGCAGTTAAGAACACTGGTTGCTCATGCAAGGACCTAGGTTCGAATCCCAGTACTTACATGGCAGTTAATAACCATCTGTAACTTCAGTTTCATGGGATCTGACATCCTCTTCTGGTGGTGCACAACACAATGCACTTAGATATATGAAGGCAAAACACTCGTACACGTAAAATAAAAATAAAATATATAAACAAAAATGAGAGCAGCCAGGACTCTAACCCATGATGCTCACAGCCCTGACTTCTCGGAATCACGTGTATGTGTCTTACTTTAACCATCTCACCCTTTATAGCCAGGACTCAGTGACTCTCAGCTCAGTAATGGAACCACTTGAGAGTTTGGAAAACTAATAACAAGAACATAAAGCAAACAAAATAAAAATCATTCTTAGGCGCCTTCCCAAAAGATTCCGATTCACTTGTTTCAAGGTGTTGTTCTGGTTTTTGTGAAGCTCTCTGGAGTGACAGCAATCAATAACAGATTTTCTACTCTGCAAATATTCAGAGGCAAAAGTTTGTTCACTTTCAAAATCACCAGCAAAACAGCCTCTACATTGCTACAAAGCTGACAAAATCAAACTAATCATGTCAATTCTCTGTTAACCTTTAGCATCACATTCCTGGTTAAGAATGGCTCTGAGAAGCTGATATTTCTTTTCATCTCAGTGCCCTTATGAAGCTGGGCAATTCAGTTAGTTTTGTTTTTGCATTCTGTAAAACAGAAATTAGACACCTGCTTTTCTTGTGGCAGGTAAAGAGATGTGGATGTCTTTTGAACAGAGAAGGTGCATAGAAATAAGACGCAGAATTTAGGCTTCTGGCCCCATCACTCAAAGGAGGGGGCAGTTGGTGTGCAATGTCTGACTACTCTGAGGTCCCTCCAAGTACCTTGCGGTGGGACCTGTGATGTCATCACCTAGTTGTTGTCACTCAGGAATGGCAACAGTGAGTTACAAGGTCTCTGTGGAGGTCTATGCAGTGGGCTGTTAGTCACAGTTCTGGTGAAAAAACAACAGCAGAATGGGTCTACTGCAGAATCGCAAAGCGGGCAGCATCAAGAGGCTCTCTAGTTTGAGATGAGAAATCTTGGAAACGGCAAGAAAACACAAAAGAGCAGTTGAAGAGAGAGCTGCTTTTGCTCTTGGGTTTCTTTCACATTTCCTCACATCCCTTCCTTCTGAAGCCTCCTTCCATGACTCTTTCTAATTATAGTGATTTTTCTTACTCATCTCTTAACAATGTATAGGGGTAAAAGGGAGAGATGATCATCTTTTTACAGATTAAAACATACAGGAGGCAACGCATTAAGTAAAAGGTAAATTTCTTCCACCTTCACTCAATCTTCTCTGGACCAACCACTTTATCCATCAGTGGACTCATCCACCCACAGGCTGATCAATCTACTTACCTAGCTAAATTTTTTTTATTTTAATTTTAGTGTTCTTCCATTCCATTT
>NW_008349354.1:1016293-1053300 GCF_000622305.1 Nannospalax galili
ATTCCTTTTCCACAAAAAGGTTAACTCTAGTGATTTTAAAAGGAAAAGGCGGAGCCTCTAATGGTCAAATCTAAAGTTTCATCCTTGGGAAGTTGATATTAATATTATTAATGATCAAAACCAACTTTAAAATAGCATTGATAAAAAATGAGTAGAATTCTTTCATACTTTGATGTTTTAAACAGGCTACATACATTTCCCAGGTGTCACATTTACCTTCCCCAGAGAGAAGGTGTTATCTAATAAGAGTGTGGGGGACCCCTGTGCGTGGTTCCCAGGGAAGAGCAGAAAATAAGCTTTTAACTGGTACCACTCAAAGTACTTGGTAGCACCATCTTTGAGAGGGAGCAATGTGTACCTACTGGAGGAGCATTGTTCTTAAGAACTGTCAAGAGTTGGTCTTTTACAATAAGAGTATATACATGAATTCCTATGTAATAAAGAAATGGCTCACCCCTGCCATACCAGCACTCTGGGGGCAGAGGCAGGAGGATCACAGCAAGTTCAAGGCCAGCCTCGTCTACATGGAAAATGCAAACAAAACAAAACAACAAAAATAAAAGCTGCATTAGGCCCTTTAGGCTTAATGGTGAATTACAATCACAGCTTTTTAAAGGAAAAACAGAGCTGTGGGGAATCTGCAATCTTGCTTTCTAACAAAATATAAGTAAATAGGGCTTAAGTAAACCACACATCGTAGACATTTCCTCTCCCTTCTAGAACATTCATAACAAGTCTTCCTGACTTTTAAGCCTAGGCATT
The DNA here is from genome assembly GCF_000622305.1 of Nannospalax galili. NCBI lineage: Eukaryota > Metazoa > Chordata > Mammalia > Rodentia > Spalacidae > Nannospalax > Nannospalax galili. The sequence goes on from NW_008349354.1 coordinate 1,017,056, forward strand.
TTTGCTGAGCAACACACAAACTCCTTTCGCTTCAGCAGTGGGCAGGGGGTCTCTACACCTCTCCCAAGCACTACCTGGGAGCTAAGAGAAGTTTCTAATTCTTTCAGTCATTCAAATGCAGCCTTCCCTTTCTCCAGGCCACTAACCGTGGCTGTCTGGCTATAGAATTGAATCCTATTGGCGCTAGTGGCAGTACTAGCTCCCCGCACTCCTGGTAAAGATGGAAGGTCTCATTTAAAGGAAAATAAAGACATCTCTACTAAAGAGAAAATTCTAAAGGGTCACTGTGAACTGGAGGGAAAGCCTCCTGGGCAGACCTCCCTGAGAACTTTCTATAGCACCATGTTTTGGAAGGACCTATGTTACCGTCCCAACATACAGCTATACCAAAGAATCAGGCAGAGAATGACACCTGGAAGAGCCTGGAAGAGGGCTGTCAGAGCTCTCAGGTAGTCAGAGGTTTTCCTACAAAGAAACACAGACCACATCAGGAGAAAACCCTGTTACCTGTCCAACACCGTTGTCCCCAGGCCAGCTCCTGCTCTGGATAGATGTCTAGATGCGTCTCCGCTTTCCACTATGGGGCCCTTGGCCCCATAGTCTCCTTGGGGGAACCTCACACTCAATGGAGTGACAGCTGTGCAAGCCTCATTGTGAACTTTCAAGAGGACTGGAAGCTCCTTTGCTCAAGTTTTGTCTCCCGGGGGCCTCCTCAGCCTCGATCCTCCAAGCTTCTCGGAGCCATCCCCAGAGCCTCGCTGCTGTTTGAAAAACAAGAAGCGATTTCCTGGTCCTCTTCCCCGGATGGCGTGTGCAATTTCCCTCACGCCCATGGGAAGTCCTTCAGATCCCCTTATCAGGAAACCTTCCCACCAAGTGGACAGACTCGTTTGGGCAATGCCCCTTGCTCTTGCTCTGCTTTCTCCAGAGGGGTTAAAAAAAAAAATCAGCAAAACGAAACCAGAGCAAACCAAAACGGGTTAGAGCTAATGAGTGGTGTGGAATGGCTGATAAAGCTTCAAAACTTGACCACGAACTTCGATTATGTAAAGAGATTAAAATCACCCATGAGCTCCTGCTCCAGCAGAGCCAAGGATAAAAACACCCTACAGGATGGGAGACCTGAGGTGGGGCTTGAGGGAACGCTGTGCCTCAAATACATCACATTAGAGGAGATCTTCTTGGTTTCCAGGGAAACTGAACATTTGTGGATCAAACAATATACATTCGGTGGCACTTAAGTATTACTTCAGTAACAGAGCCTTAGAAGATAGGGAAACCTGGAAAAGGTCTAGCTGGTAAGCTACAGTCAAATTGTAGGCTTTTAAGGGTAAACTGCAATCATGGTTCTGTGCTCAGAGTGATCCTGCCTGTCTTTACTTTACAAGTGTGGAAACTGAGGCCCAAGGAAAAACTGTGACCCCTTCAGGGCCAGAATACAGATGGAAAGTGCCTGACTGTCATCGAATTAAAGTAACATTTTTTGTGGGAAACGTCATTTGGTTTCTGGAGCTCTGCCTACAGAAGATTTGGTGAATGAGGTCTGGATGTGGCTCAGAAATCCTAAGTGCCCCAGGTGAACCCAAGGCACATAGTCCTGAGTGTTTAGAGAAATCCGTGTACTCTCAGAGCAAGGACTCCATTGTCAGAATGTAGGGATTCAAACCACAGATCACCAATATCCATTTACGTAGTCACATGTGCATGGCTTGACTGCAGTGAAACACAGATTTACTGTGTGACACTTGGATAATTATGTGGAGTTTTTAGGCTCCATTATAGCTCAATAGAATGAGTTAAGACCTGGTCTGGATGGGCTGGCAAGACAGCTCAGCAAGTAAAAGCACCTGCCACAAAAGCCTACGGACCCAAGTTCGATCCTAGGAACTCATATAAAGGTCGATGGAGAGAACTGACTCCACCAAGTTGTCCTCTAACCAATGTGTGCTGTGGTATGCATGTGCCTGCACACACATGCACATATATACACATACAGTAGTATAATAATGATAATTTTAAATTCATTTATTTTATGTATGTGTGTTTTACCTGCACCTGTGTAAGTGCACCACGTGTGCAATGCCCAAAGAGACAGGGGAGAGTGTCAGATTCCCTGGAACTGAAGTTACAGATGTGTATCAGCCACCATGGGGGTACTGGGAACCAAACCCAGGTCCTTTGCAAGAGCAGCCATTGCTCTTAACCGCTGAGCCATCTCTCCAGCCCCATAATAAATTTTTTAGGACCTGAGCTAAAGACGCAGGTTCTATGGCTGCCTCTATGCTCATCTCTCTACCTGTTCCATATTGTCATCCTTTCTTCCCTCTGTACCTTCCCTTCTGGCTGTTCTAGCTCTGCATATGTGACTAGTACTGAGACTGCAGACAAAAGTTAAGTGCAGTCATCCCTCAATGAGCAGTTCCAGGAGCCTTCGAATCCCAGGGGATTCTAAAGCCTGCAAGTCTCTTGTATAGAATAGAGTGTAACATCTGCATATAACCTATACACACCTTCCCATATACTTTAATCACCTAAATTACTTATGGTAACTGCTACATAAATAATTGCCATTGTTGGGGCTGGAGAGATGGCTCAGCAGTTAAAGGCACATTTGACCCCTCTTCTGACCTCTGTAGCCACTGCACGACACAGGCGCACCTACACATATGCAGGCAATACCTTCATACATATAAAATAATTTTTAAAGTAAATGAAATAATTGCTATTGTGTATTATTTACAAAATGACTAGAGGAAAGTCTGCACATGTTCAATATAAGTGCAATTATTTTCTGAACATTTTCAGTCCAAGTTTAGCTGAATTCATGTGTATAAAACCAAAGGATCTGGAAGACTGACCATATTTGAGCAAAAAAGACCGTAACTTTTCTAAGTTCTGATTCTCTACTGCTGAAGAAAGAGATTGCTATGAAGAGCACGTGCTGGGTAAATTCTTCTTTCACAATGCTCACTGGTGGTGGGGTGCAGCTGGCTCTCAGACATGGAATGGGGCATTGCCAAAGTGGCTGTCCCTTTCCTTCCCCTCGCCCACAGTCCCCTGCTTGTTGCTAGGAACACTCTGTGCTTGCCACACACTCCACAAGGAAAACAAAGATGAGTGAAAAATGGAACTGCCATATGGTTTCAGACGCAGCTAGAATTAACTACTGACAGACAGCCTTTGCCCACTTTCAGTTACAGTTGGATTTGACAGTCACAGAGACCTTTGTCTCGAATTCTAAAATGTTGGACTTGGTGGCAAGATGAACTCAAACCTCTACAAGCAAACCACTGACACAGCCAGGGTAAACAATTTACCAGTTGTCCTACATGCCTGGTGCAGCCTTACTAGAGAGAGACCTGCTTTCCCAGGCAAGAATTTAAGCCCAAATTGATATGCATTTCCTAGTATGTCCTACCTTGTTTTACCCCTCTGCCCTTCCTGTTCTTCATCCAGGTACCCCAGATAACATTAATCTCTCTTTAAGTTATAAGTGTTATTTTCTCCCAGGGCCCTCCTAGTTCTCCCATCCTAAGCCAAGTGTGTCTTTCCCCTGGTCTCATCCCACTGCAAAGGTGTCTTTAACTTTACAGTTCTATGTGCAGACCATCAGGGTAATGCACTGAGTGGAAGAACCTCGAGGGAAGAGACTAGACGGATTTGTTTCATGCCCAGCTTCTATTATAGAAGCAGAATCAAGTAGATGATCAATAGACGCTATTGGAATTAAGTTGTGCCATTTCCCACAGCTGGTTCTTCCTCTTAATTATGTCCTAAGGCTTCACCTTTGGAATTCTCTGGTGACAATTATTCTCAGGAATAACATAATATATAATAATAATTAATAATAATAGTAATAATATCTCCCACTCATTCTGGTTAAATGTTTGTGGAATGACTTCCAAATATATATATATATATGAAAGCCCTCTCAGCTGAGCCCCTGACCCATATGCCCAACTGCCTGCATTGAGGGTCCAGGACCTCAAGCTGTACATGTCCACAATGAAACTCTTGGTCTTCCCTCCACACTGGTGATCCCAATAGTCTCTGCCATGTTAGTAAACTCTGCCATCCTTCCAGGTTACCCAGCCCCTAAGAGCCACCTTGGTGTCCTCTCTTGCATCCTCTATGCCTAATGTGCCATCAAAATACATACAATACTTGGCATAGCTCACTCCCACCCTAAGAATCACCCTGGTGTCATCTCTTGCATCCTCTATGTCCCATGTTCTATCACAATACATACACTAGTTGACACAGCTCACTCCCACCCTAAGAGTGACCCTGGTGTCCTCTCTTGCATTGTCTATGCCTAATGTGCCATCAAAATACATACACTACTTAGCATAGCTCACTCTCCCACTGCTGGAATTCCCATCCAAGCCCGCCGTATCTCTTGGCTGCATCATTATCATCATCATCATCATCATCATCATCATCATCACCACCACCACCTTTTTCTCTGTGTTTTTCTCTTGCTTCCTTGATTAGTTACTTTTGTATCATCATGATGAAATGCCTGATGGAAACAACTTGAAGGTGGAAATTTTTATTTGGCTCATGGCTTTGGTCCATCATGGCAGAGTTGTGGTGGAGAGCTCAGCTCCTGGTGGCAGCAGTGTGTGGCTGTTCATATCATACCATGGCAGTCCAAGAAGCAAGAATAAACCCATGAAGTGGGCAAGGACCTTTATCAAGTACCTGTCTCCTCTAGTGAAGCTCTACCTCCTGAAGCTTCTGCAGCTTCTAAAAATAGTGCCACCAACTGAGGAGCTGGCATTCGAGTCATGAACCATTCGTGATGGTTAATTTTGATTGTCAAGTCAATTGGATCTGAGATCAACTAAGACACATGCCTTTAGGTGGGCCTGTGAGGGTATTTCCTGGCAGGATTAACTGAAGGAGAAAGACCCTACCCTGGGGTAGACAGCATTTTCTAGTGGTGGCACAGATTTAAAGAGGTGGGAGAGGGAGTAGGGCTGCTCTTACCTTTCTTCCTGCTGGTGAGTGCATCTGCCTATCCTGTTGGTGAGACTGCTGTTATTGCCTTCTATTTATTTATTTATTTATTTATTTATTTATTTATTTATTTTATTTATTTATATGTATGTGTATATAAAAATGCACAAGAGTGCAAGTGCCTGCAGAGTCATTGGGTTGGATACCCCAGGAGCTGGAGTTCCAGGCAGCTGCAAGCCTCCTAACATGGTTGCTGGGACTTGAACTCAGGTCCTCTGGATAAGCACTGTGTACTCTTAACCTCTGAGCCATCTCTTCAGCCTCTGTTGCAGCTTCTTCAAGCCTTCCAACATGGACTGAAGATGAAAAACTCCAGAAATCCTCCAGACCTTCAATGCCAGATTGGGGAGCATCCAGCTTCATGGACTGACCCAGATCCTTGGACTCTACAGCATGCAGATGGCGACTCTTGGACTACCCATCCCATAACATGTAAGCCAATCTGATAAATCCCCTTTGTAATCTAGTCCATTCTTCCAGTTCTGCTCCTCCAGTGAACCCTAATACAAAAGGATATTTCAGACTCAAATCATAATGTTCCCTTACAACGAATTCTCAGGACTGTAGTGAGAATGATCCTAAGAAAATACAATATATCTCATGTCCATCTGTGCTTGATCTTCCTTTTCCCCCAGCTCACAGTCAAAGCCGAAGTCTTTCCAGCAGCCTGTGAGGCCCACACCATCCACACATCTGCTCCCCTCACCACGTCCTTCCTTGGTTCTCTGCCTGTATCCCTTACTCCAGCCCCATTGATCTCCCTGGTACCAGGCCAGATTCATTGTGGGAACTTGGTACTTGTTCTGCTCTTTGCACAGATTTTTCATGACACTCTCTCACCTCATGCACACTTATACTCAGCTAGTGCTTTTTGGCGAGGCCTTTTCTGAGGCTGAGATTTCAGCTCAGCCTCTTAATTATTTTTCAATGTCAAGTACTTTTCCCAACATACTACATTGGACATTTCCATTTGAGCTGACTCTGGTTGCCTTCCCCCTGTTAGAATATAAGCTCTCTGAGAGAACAGATGACTGATTCAATGGAGAAGTCCATTTGAAAATGTAACACATCAGCACAAATTACAGTTGTGCACAGCCCTTGAGCAGCAAAGAAATGCACGCTGATTCAACTTTTTTTTTTTTAAAAAAAAAGCACTCTCACTTTTACGTCTTGGCTGGGTAAGCCTCATTTTTTTTTTTCAATCCATGACCAGGTGTTGGCAACCCTTTTGACCTAATGTGGCCCGGAGTCAATTCTCTTAGTATTTCTACATCAAGGCGAGGAAAATTCTTCTCTGGTTCTGACCTGTGCTTACGCAAGGAAGGAACCAACAAATAATTGGGTCATTTTATAGTATACAAATGTTCTTGTTCTTATCTGTGGTGTGTGTATTTTGGCAGAGTTTCCACTAAGGGAATTGGACCTGTCTGTGCTTAGCTGCAACCCCCAGCGTTATATCTGCTCTCACTGTACCCATCCCTCTCAGGGACTACATTGTTATGAATCTCTCAGGTAGTGGTGGGATTCTGCTGTGGAAGATTCCACGTCTTCCTTGTTTTGAGCTATCTGTAAACAATTGCCAATTTCTTTCTACCACTTCTTATGCCTCCTGTAATGTCCCATCCTCCACCAGCAATCCCAAACATACTCCACTGGAACCCTGTGTTGAATTCTGTTACCTTCCCTGCCTTTTCCTGGGAGAGGGAGACTTGAGGGATGGCTCTCTAGGGGTGTCAGGGGCAATGTTCTCCTGACCCTTACTGACCTTGACTTAGGGAAACCTGACATGAACCTTCAAATTATATCTTCAGTCCTATGAGATGACATCATCCCTGGAGGAAAACGGGCTTCCTGATCCCAGGGCGTGACAGGCGTCACCCACATGCCTCAGCTATGGCACACATGACGTCAACATACGTTGTTGAGTAATCACATATGTCTTGGACTCTTCCTTCTGATAGCGCTCTTCCTCCCCTAGTATCACAAGGAGAGCAAACTGGTGGGGGAATTGGGTATTTGCCTTGTTCTTGGTGGGGGGGTATCTATTTCGAAGGAAGCTGTACCTCCCTCTTGGGGTCTATGTGATCTTTTATCCATGCACTCAGGGCGAGCACTCATGTTCCAACCTCTATCCTTTTATGGTGCACCCTTTATGGTGCATCCTGGGGCAAGTGTATATCAGTGGATGTACAGTGTGAGTGACAGCAAGAGTGATCTGCAAACACTGGTGACTCTGGGTTTGGGCCTTCAAAGGCTTAATTTCAAGAGAGCATCTCCTATCCACATTCTAATGCCCTAGGTGGTTTTCAGGGTCTCAGTACTTCCTATAAACCCAAAGTGCAACCTCTTATGATGGGAATAATTTCCTTAGAATTTACCACCATGGTTTTTGAACAGCCATATTGCTCAAATTACTAGATAATATGATCCACAATTGTGCATGCCTGGAGAAAAATCACAATAAAAAAGTTAAAGGAAGCCTAGGTATCCAAGTTTCATTTCTGTCACTATAATAACATATCCTGACAAAAAGCAACTTAGGGAAGAAAGAGTTTATTTGGCTTAAATTCCAGGTCACAGTCCATCCTTTTAGGGAAGTCAAGGCAGGGACTTGAGCAGCTAGTCACACCACAGTCACAGTCAAGAGCAGAGAAAAACAAATGCACTCAAGGTGACTGTTTATTTGCTAGTTTTCTTCAATTTTATATAGCTCAGGACTCAGCCTGGGGAATGGTACTGCCCACAGTGGGCTGGGTCTTCTTGTATCAATTAATGATCAAAACAATCTTCCTGAGACATACCCACAAGCTAAACCAATCTAAACAAACCCTCATCAAGACCCTTCCAAGGTGACCCTGGGTTGTGTCAAGTTGGCAGTTAAAACCAACCATCACACCAGATGATCATTTGTTCCAACTACCTGTGTGGGAGGGAAGTTGAAAGACTTAACCAAGATCACGGCCCCTTATTGATTGCAGAACCAGAATAGAACTAGCTTTTCTGCCCTTCCGTGCAGTCCTCTTAACTTTATATCCAACATCTTCTATTCCCTTCAAACATATCCCCCATCCTTAATGTTGATGAAAAGAGACACAATTATTGCAGAATATTGGGACAAAAAATGTAAAGTCCCATGACACCTAGGGAGAAAATCAAATATCTGCCAACCTGTATTTATTCCTTCTCTATCAATATATACAACACTTTCTGTGCAAGCCCAAACCACAGTTCCCTTGGTATCAGCATTATTTCTGTTACAGCACCTGCCTCTCAGTCTCTACTCCATCAGCAATTCCTAATCTCAGTTACAAGTCACAGTGTATATCCACTGATGTACAGTACCTGCCCCATACACTGCCTGTGTCCCTACATCAATAGAACTCTCAGAGCAGCATCGTCCTAGGTAAATAAAGGCCAGCAGCTTCCTTTCAGACAACACCCATAAACAAACCTTCCTCATCAACAAGTCAATAAGCAAGCTTTGTTCCAGAAGTTTCTACCCAGGCTAGGATTAATAGCATATAATTCTCTGTAGCGGTTTTGTGAATTACACAGATGCTTTCATCAGACTCTCATCTGGTTCTAACTAGAAAGATGCTGGAGAATGGGCTGACCACCACAAGTGCATGTGAAGGAGAGAACTGGCCCAAGTCAAAGTGGGTTCCAGAGCCAAGCAAAACCCACATGTTAGCTGTGGACCTCCATCTGTCTATCTAAAATTACTCCAGCACAGTTGGTGGAAGTCAGAAACCATCTTCTGACACCTGCAAACTCCTAAGGGCATTTTAGGCCGGGTGTGGTGGTGCACGCCTTTAATCCCATCACTCAGGAGGCAGAGGCAGGCGGATCTCTGTGAGTTCAAGGCCAGCCTGGTCTACATAGTGAGTTCCAGGCCAGCTGGGGCTACAGGGAGACCCTGTCTCAAAAAGACTAAAAAAAAAAAACTTTTAAATGTTATTTTTTATGTATATGAGTGTTTTGTCTGCACGTATATATCACTTGTATGAAGAACCCGAGGAAGTCAGGAATATTTGGGCACCAGGGAGTGACCACAGAAATGTTTATAAGTCACGCTTGGGGCATCCCTGATAGAGCAGAGGCATCCATCACCTCTCCACTGTAAGGCTCTGTACACACTCACCCTTAGTGTGACTCATTTCTCTCTCCTGCTTTCCCAAAGACAACCAATTGCTCATCAGCTCTTTGTGGGATGGCAAACATTCTTCCCCAATTCCATGCATAAAATTCTTTATTTTCTTTTGGGGTGGGTGTTGGGGGTTTGTCGCTTCAGTTTCCTCCCCAGAAGACTGTTGAGATGCCCTGGTCTCTTGCCTCTAAGTAGGGACAATTTCACACTGATGCAAGCAGAGAGGTTACCCATACCTAATGTCCAAGACAGAACAGTGATTTCTAAGTACAGAAAGAGATAATATTAAACTTGGCTTAAGCTTGTAGTCCTTTATGAATTATTTATTTATTTATCTATTTATTTATTGAGATAAGGTCCTATTACATAATCCAGGCTGGCCTCAATCTCACAGCAATCCTCCTATCTCTGGCTCCTGACTGCCCACACAACAGCATGCCTGACTTAATTAAAGACAAAAATTAAGACATCTTGAATAAATTAGACAACTTACCAGGGACTATATTCATCCATGGAAGGGTGCTAACTGGTTTTAGCATGTTATAAGACAATCAAACAGAAACTACAGTGACAGACACAGTAACAGTCTGAACGATTTGATGTCAAGTGATAAATAAAGGGATAAATGGGGGCTGAAGAGAGGGCTCAGTGTTTAAGAGCACTAATTGCTCTTGCAGAGGACCTGGGTTCAGTTCCCAGCACCCACATGGTGGCTGACAACCATCCGTAACTCACTCCAGTTCCAGGGGATCCAATGCCCTCTCCTGACCTCCTCGAGCATTGCATGACACAAGCACACTTAGATACATGCAGACAATATACTCATACACATAAATAAAATAAAAATAATTGTTTTAAAAGGGGAATGAATGACCACTTCTGTTGCAGGAGTGTGTGTGTGTGTGTGTTGGTCTGAGAAACAATGATCCTCGCTTTATAATAAAAGCACTAGAGACTCAGTAGCAAAAGTGAAGCAGTTTCTTTTACAACCTTATAAAGTCTAACATCAGCCTAGAGATGTTAGGCTGAGATGGTCAGTATGTGGATTTGGTACAAAACTGGTTTCTGTATTCCCAATCGCATTTCCCTGTCCCCCGAATGCCTCACTGGCTGCCTCATTGACTGAGTTCTTCAGGAAGGGTCAATCTTCCTGATGTCTAGGGTTGCCCCCTCCCCCAGATTCCTCATGCTATTGGTTCAGGATCCAAAGCCTTATCTAATGTATCTCCTTAGGGCTTGAAATATCCTAGTTTTTGGATACACGAGCTCAGTCATGTAGGAAATGGCCTGTAACTTTTCAAACCTAGGATGAACTGAGTGTGCTTAGACAAACAGGCACCAGCTAAGGAAGAGCCCTCGTGCCTCCTGTTTCTCTGTAATTCTCTGATGAACCCCAAACACACCTCATACTGAAATGAAGCATAATGATTTATTTCTTAGACTGTGTGTGTATGCGTGTGTGCATAATGTATGCATGTATACATGTTCATGTGTGCTAGTGTATATGAGGAAGAGAGAGGAGGCCAGCGGTCAATGTAAGGTGTCTTCCTCCTTCTCTCCCCACCTTAGATTTTGAGACATGATTTCTCAGTGAACCTGGAGCTCACTGATTAAGCTAAACTGGCTGGCTAGTGAGCCACAGGGATCTACCTGTCTCTGCCTTCCAGCACCGGGGTTACAAATGTAAAACCATGGTGCCCAGCTTTTATGTGGGTATTAGGGATATAAACTCAGGCTTTCCTGTTTGCTCAGGAAGCACTTTACCCACTAAGCTGCTTCCTCAGTCTCTCTAAGGAAGGATTTGAAGCAAACAGAAAAACCTATGTCCACTGCCCTTCATTCCTAAAATTACACTTTTTCAAACAAATGGATTTAGATGAAGAAACAGCTTGCCCTCTGACTCCATAGTTTTGAACAGTTGACATATTGTCCCTTTCTATTTCCAATGGGTTGCATATTAATCTGAATTAGGGAAAGTCAGTAGTAAAAGGTCTAACATTAAACAGTATTAGGATAGAGGCTAGAGAGAAGCAGGGAACAACAGGTGGATTTCAGAGCTGCTGTTTAAAGGTGTCTTGAGGGCTGCCTCCTACCTTGCACATAAACTCATTCTGCTAATTCTTGGTGAAATCTCTGCAGTCATGTCCCCTGGTCATTGTGTAACTGAGGCTGATTTTATCCCTGAAAGTGATCACTGCACACTGAGCAGTCTGTTTGCCTCATACTGACTGGGAAAGTCAACTAAGTGAGAACACTTGTGTTCTCACAGGAGTCTTCAGGCCGTGAACCTGTACTATGCTTCTTGGGCTTCCCTGCAGTTTGAGAGGATGACAGGGCCCTGCTGCTCCTGATGTCATACCTCCTCCTCAGTGGCTCTGGATCCCATTCCCTCTTTTCTCTCACACCTGGCTCAGTCCTTCCAGTGTACTTTAGAATGGCCCTTAAAATCCTTCCTTTGACACAGGTCTTCCCCCTCCCCTCAGCAGCTGCAACAATTTTCAGCTACTTCAGCAAACTTTAACCAGAGTTGAATAAGTACATTTTTGCCTCCACTCAGTTCTCCACCCTCACTGGTGTCAGATCAACCTTTCTTCCTTAGAACTGGACCGAAGCTGCTCTCAGGGGATCCCCATGGCCTCCACAATTCATGGTTTAAAAGCCCTAACTTAGAGGGGGTTATAAAAGAAAGGATGAGGGCTAAGGGTGTATCTCTGTTCTTAAGAGTGCTTGGCTACCATGCACAAAGTCTTAGTTTTAATGCCCAACACTCATAAACCAGGAGTGGTGGTATGTAACTATAATTCCAGCACTTGGGATGGAGAGGCAGGAGGATTAGAAGGTCAAGGTCATCCCAGACTAAGTGAGTTCAAGGCTAGCCTGGGATACTTGAGACCCTGTCTCAAAAAGAAAAGAAGGAGCTGGGGAGATGGCTCAGTGGCTAAGCACTGGTTGAGCAAGTGTGAGGATCAGAGTTTGGATCCCCAGAACCTGTGTAAATGCCAGATGGGTGTGGTGGCCTGGCTGTAATTCAAGCCTTGGAAGGCAGTGACAGAGGATATCCCCAGAGCAAGATGGCTTGCTAGACTAGCCATATGGTGAGCTCTGGGTTGGACTGAGAGACCTTGACTCAATGAATAACGTGGAAGAATGATCAAGAATGATTCCAAATCAGCCTTGGATTCCCTCATGCGCACACGCACACAGGTGAAGTGGATTGCTGCCAAGACCTGCGTTTGATTCTCAGAACTCACATTGTACAAGGGGAGAACTGACTCATGCAAATTTTCCTCTGACCTTTACATGCCTGCTATGGTGCATGCATGGGGGGTGGACAAAGAAAGAAAAGAAGGAAGGGGGAAGGGAAGATAGTAGATACTCAATACTTTTTAAATAAATGAATGACTGAGTGAGTAAAGGACACACTGTTTTACTTCATCTCTTTCTTCAGCTTTTAGGATACCTGCCTTTAGTGGAATTCTGTACATTCAAAAGCAATGGCAGGACATGGTTCTGGTGGCTAATCATCTTAAGTATCTTAATTACTTTTCTTTTGATGTGATAAAATCCTTTGACAAACGAAGGAAGGAAAGGTTTATTTTGACTCACATTTTGAACGTACAGTCTATCATGGTGAGGAAGCCAAGGCAGCAAGAGTCTGAAACAGCTGGTCACATCACATCCACAATCAAAAAGCACAAACTAATGAGGGCTTGTGATTCTTGTGTCCAGCTCACTTTCCTATCTATGCAGTCCAGGATCTGAGCCTAGGGAATGGTGCCACCCACAATGGACAGGTCTTCCCACTTCAATTAATCTAATAAAGACAATCCCCCACAGGCATGCCCAGAGGCCCAACTCACAGATGATTCTAGATCTCATCAATTCGACAAATGAGATTAACCATCATAGTAACATATCCACATGAGATTTTCTATGACATTACTACCCCATAAAATCCCTATTAATAGATGTGTGGCTACCCTTGCATCCTCAGCACAACAGATGCTCAATGAATTGTCCATGACTTACAATATAAGAGTAATATTAACAGGCCAATTAACCTTCTGGTCAACCACAGAAGAGCAATCCCAGCAGTAGTAGCATTGCCGTTCCCACTTACCTATCTGCTCTGGGGTCCCTGACTTTATGTCCTGTAGATAAGACCCTGTTATGACACCTCCTCAATTCCTCTGGGGGATGATATTATCTTTTTGAAAAGATCCTTCAAAGACTGTACTAGGTGTCAGGCACTGTGAAGATCTTTGCTTGAGACAGAAATATAGGAAAAGTGGGACAACACCCACATACATCTATGAAGAAGGAAGTTGTCTCTGAAATTCAGCCCTGAGAAGAGGCCAAAAATGGGGTGGCTGATGAGAAGCCCAAAGTCAAGGGCAGGGGCAGTAGTGGTGAGAATGGGAAACAAAGCAACAATGAGAATCAATCAAATTTTCTGAATTTCAAGTCCACGGGAGAAGAAAGAGTGTGCCTAGAGAAGGTCAGGGCTGGATACATGGCTCAGTGGTTAAGAGCACTGGCTACTTTGTAGAGGACCAAGTTTGATTCCCAGCACCCACATGACAACTTAGAACCGTCTGTAACTCCAGTTCCAGGGGATCTGACACCTTCTTCTGACCTCTGTGAGTATTGCATGACACAGATGCATTTACATACATGCAGGCAATACACATAAAATATAAAAATAATAAAATATTTTAAAAGCCTAAGGATGGGAGACTGGAGAGATGGCTCAATGGTTAAGAACACTCGCTACACTTGCAGAGGCCCAGGTTCGGTTCCCAGAACTCACATAGTGGCTAACAACTGTTTGTGACTCCAGTTCCAGGAGATCTGATGCCCTTTGGCCCTGGAGGGCAATGCACATATATGATATACTTACATACATGAAGGCAAAACACTCATAACATAAAATAAATTAAATTAAATAATTAAAGCCTGGAGATGCAGAAGGATGAAAAATAACAGCCTGCAAGTGAGCTTTGGTGGATCAAGAACACCACTTTTTGTTACCATTAATGAATCATTTAAAGAGAATGTAAGGATACATCATTTCCAGACTCTATGAATGTTGGTAACTAACTCAAGTTCAGAATAACTTGCTTGTTTCAGACTCTGAAAAAGCATTTGTTGCTCAATTCTAGCAGCTTGCATATGAATCCACTGAATGTTCTGCTCCCCAGACCCAAATGATGGGCATCCTATTGCTGATGTGGGCACACCACATGGTATGGCACCCTCTTTGTTTATTCATCTGTTCTGCTTCCTGCTATGATGGGGACCACTGCTAGAGGGATCAACCTTGCAGTTGGAGAACATGAAGATGCCTATCCTGGGTTCTAGCTTGCCTAGGATGGGGTAAGAAATGAAAGAGAAAGGTGTCCACCATGGCCATTTCTGAGGTTTCAAATGACCTACTATTACAAATTCTGGCTTCATCTTATGGAGATTGCCCATCCCACCACAGCTTCAACAGTATATCCCAGCACAAAGAAGGGCCTGGATTTCCAAGTTCAAGGCCTTCCCTAATTACATTGCCTTCTATTTACCAGCATTAGCCTCTTAGGACCACTAAGCTATTTTTGGACTTGAAACTTAGTACACAAAACACAGCTATTCATCAACAATTACATGATTATTCCAGGCCCACACCCCTCCGGCTTGCCTCATCTGACCTGGGGCATTGAGTGAGAGGGAGCCACATACATGTTTAGTCTTTCTACACACAAAGATAGACACAGGCACATGCAGATACACATACACATGTGCACGTATTCACCTGTACCTTGCGCAAACTCATATGTCATGTTGCCCTTGGAGTGAAGGCAGCAGCCACACATACAGTTTTGGGTAGAAAATTCCAGCGCATTTGACAACTGAACTAGAACTTTTGCCAAATTCTCCCTTTTGAATTAATCTGGGGCCCCCACCCCCACCCCCAGTGGAAACTGAACCTGGCATCACACACATGCTAGGCCAATGCTTTAGCAGAGTTATGCTCCTTGAAAACACATTTTGGGTAATAATCTTTGTTTTTTTTTGACTGATTATTTAAACTGAAAACCATTAACTGAGGAAAAAAAATTTACTTTAAAAATATTATTTAAAACCAGTGAAATATTTAAGTATGAATTGAAATTTGTACTTAACCATTTTTTTTTCTACCCAACCCCTGTATTTAACCAGTTTTTAAACAAAAACACTGAGGTCGTTTCTTTGTCTTTCCAACTAACATGGTAACATGGTTTACTCTGTTTTTTTTCTCTCTTCGTCTTTTTGAGACAGGGTCTCCCTGTAGCCCCAGCTGGCCTGGAACTCACTATGTAGACCAGGCTGGCCTTGAACTCACAGAGATCCGCCTGCCTCTGCCTCCCGAGTGCTGGGATTAAAGGCATGCGCCACCACGCCCGGCCACTCTTTTTTTTTAAAATTTTTTAATATATAAATAAACAGAGTCTTCTGTAACCCATGTTGGCCTTGAACTCAGCCAAGGATGACCCTGAACTTCTGATCCTCCTGCCTCCAGCTCCCTAGTGCTGGGATTACAGGTGTGTGCTACCAAGCCTGGTTTATTAGGTGCTAGGGATTGAGCTCAGGGATTTGTGCATGCTAGACAAGCACTCTACCCTTTCAGCCACATGCCCAATCATGTGGGGACCGTACTTCAAATGAGGATGTATGCCAACCTGCCAGCACTAGAGACACTTTGGGCAAGCCCCAGCAGTTCTAATCATGAAACCTTAGGTGCTTAGTATTGAAACCAACATCGTACTGAGTCTTTCTGTGTCTAGAGCCACTACATAAGTGAAAGTATCTGAATTAACTTTTCTGTAGAATATGCTTTTAATGAAAAGACACATATGCCAAGAGCTTAGATTCTATTGCAGAAATACCCACTAAGTTGGCAATTCTTTAGAACATTTATTATTTATTATTTTTATTTTATGCGTATGAGTGTATTACCTGCGCGTAAGTGCACCTGTGCTGTGTAGTGCCCTTTGAGGCCAGAAGAGGACATCAGAGTCCCCTGGAATTGGTGTTATAGATGGTTGTTAGCTGCCGTGTGGGTGCTGAGAATTGAACCTGGGTCCTCTGCAAGAGCAGTCAGTGCTCATAACTGCTGAAACATCTTTCCAGTCCAATTCTTTAGAATTTAAAACAGAGAAAGAATTTTTAGCATTGTTTAGAATTGATATCATATGCTAATAACTTTTTTGCAAAGACCTTAGTTGATTTTGTTATTGATTTCTAAATTCTCTTTAGACCTTGTACCCTTCCTGTGATCGGCTGGGTGGTTCTCCAGCAACCCTAGTGGCACCAATTCTAGCATGTCATGAACTCTTTATACAAGCATAGGGAACTGTTTCAGAGGTCACCCAGTCTGTCTTCATTCGACTTCTTCACATGAACTTGGGGCACAAATGCAAAATGGGTGGAGGAAGGACTTGCCAATACCAAGTAGGAACAGCAAGGCCAGAGGAGCCAAGACTCACCAGGCGCTTCCTCTCTTCTCTGAGGGAAGCTAATCTTGCCTCTCTCTCTTCCCCTGGGTCACCCACCTGCTCCTGATTAGCTGCATCTGGTAAC
Organism: Nannospalax galili; assembly: GCF_000622305.1. Lineage (NCBI taxonomy): Eukaryota > Metazoa > Chordata > Mammalia > Rodentia > Spalacidae > Nannospalax > Nannospalax galili. The sequence goes on from NW_008349354.1 coordinate 1,033,830, forward strand.
ATCTCCCCAACTAAAAGGAAGGAAGGCACACACAATCTCAGTTTCAAGCCCCCTGGGCCACCTGAAAAAAAGAAAAAAAGTGTGGTGTGCAGCGCTGACCTGAGGTCAGGAGGGAAACAAGCTTTATCGCCACCTGATCCTGAAGGAAGGAAACAGGAAGCTTTGTGAGGGGGACAAGAGTGAGGCAGCCATCAGGGACAGGCTGTCCCATTACCTCCTGACCCTCTACCTAATCAAGAACGTGGAATGAACGGCCCTGTACAAAGCAGAACCATGGGCAGCAATTTCCACACCTCTCTCAACTTGAGAGGGCTTGTTTCATATGAAAAACAGCCCAGTCACCAGCAGCTGGGGTTGCCCACACAAGATCAGGCAAATCACCACTCTATCATGGAACAGGGAGGGCTCATGCCTCGCCCCGCCCCCAGCTGAGGAGCTATGGACAGTGGAAGGCTTCTAAAAGGAAGAGTCAGTTTCTTTAAGACTGTTAATCATGCTCCAGTGGATGGCCCCACACCCAGGAGTGTAGGGGCAGTACAAACTCCGTGGGTTATAAAAGATGAAAAAGGACTAAATTGGGAGGATTGGGATGGATCTGAGAGGAAAAGGATGTGAATATGGTCAAAATATATTGTATGAACTTCTCAAAGAATTCATTAAAATATTTAAATATTATATTTTACATTTTAATATTTTTATTTATTATTTTTATTTTATGTGTATAAGTGTATTGCCTGCATGTGTGTAAGTGCATCTATGTCATGAAATGCCTGTGGAAATCAGAAGAAGGCATCAGATTCCCTTGGAACTGGAGTTACAAATGGTTGTTAGCTGCCATGTGGATGCTGGGAATCGAACCCAGGTCCTCTGCAAGAGCAGTCAGTGCTCTTAACCCCTGAGCTAGATCTCTAGCCCCCTATTTCATTTATTTCTGCTTTATGGGTATGTGTATTGCCTGTACGTATGTAAGTGCATCCTTGTTATACAATACCTGTGGAGGTCAGAAGAGGGTGGTAAAGCCCCTGGAACTGGAGTTACAGACAGTTGTTAGCTGCCATATGTGTGCTGGGAACTGAACCTGGGTCTTCTGGAAGAGCAGTTGATGCTCTTAACCACTGAGCAATCTCACCAGTACCCAATATTGTATTTTTAAAAAGAGCTGGGCCTGGTGGCACATGCCTTTAATCCCAGCACTGGAGAAGCAGAGGGAGGTAAATGTCTGTAAGATGGAGGCCAGCCTGGTCTACATAATGAGTTCCAGGCCAGCTGGAGCTACAGGGAGGCCTTATCTCAAAAAAGCTAAAAGAAAAAAAAAAAGAATGAAATAAAAATAAATTTAGAAGAAAAGAAACGGACCTCACAGCTACTACAGCCCTGTTTGTACCACGCCAAGTGCAGTGTCGGTTCTCTATAGGCTCTCTCTGTCCTTCAAGGAAGGAACCAAGCACATCATCATTTTACACATAAGGAAGCTCAGTTTCTGCAGTTAAGTGGGTGAGGGAACCCAGAACTGCCTCCTGTCCAGGGCCTTCCTACTCAGCTCTGGTTGAAGCTCCCATGTCCTAGCATCTAAGAATATCAGTGTACTAGCCCACATGCCTTCAGGTTTAATGATGCTCTCAGTACTGGAGGTCTTGTTAGCAAAATGCAGAGGCTCTGGATTTAGAAGACAAAGCAAAGGTCTAAGCAACTCAGAATAGCTTCTGGGTCATCTAGATGCAGATATTTTCTCATTCTTTCCTTCCACATCTACCTGTGGTATCAGCTTCACTCAAGATCTGTATATAAGGCGTTGGTCCACACTCCCAGTAGAAGCAACTGTCTCCCAGAAGGGTGCTGGCTAGCCTCAGCTTCTCCGGGTTATCTCTGTCCTTTTGTGTTCTGTCCAATGCCCCTCTCTACCTCACCTTATGTTCAGGGGAGGCACTGTTAGGGGAACAGGGTGCAGCTACCTTCAAGGACAGGCTGTCCTATTACCTCTGACCCTCTTCTTCTGAACTTTGGGACACAGGAGCATCCTAGAAGGAGGTACCCTAAAATTTACTTCTCTTCCCTCTGACTGGGCTACAGTTTGAGCATGGCTCTGTCCTCAGCTTCAGATCCAGGGGAGCCCCCTGAACACAGCACAGCTACAGTTCAGATGACAGAACCTCCTTGTCCTCCCAATTTCTTGCCCCCTTCTGCACAAGGACAGACAACTGTGGCAGTTTCTCCACGTTCCAAATCACTCGTAGACTTAACCTTCCCACCTCTTCTGCTAACCTCTAAGAATGCCATTTCTTTCCCTTGACTAACAGAGCAATGCAGATAATACGGGAACAAGTAATTTCTGTATCTGTTCAGTAAAAATGCTATAAAAGATGTCAAAAAGGACAGTATAAGTATGTTGTGTGTGTCTATGTATCCGTGTGTGTGTCTGTATGTATGTGTATATGTGTGTCTATGAATCTGTATGTGCATGTCTGTATATGTTTATCTAAATGTATGTATGTGTCTGTATATCTCTGTGTGTGTATCTGTGTCTGTGTATGTGTGTATCTCTGAGTGTATGTATGTGTGTGTATCTATGTGTATGTGTATGTGTGTCTGTGTGTGTGAGAAGCTCTGTGTGTGCATGTCTGTGTATCTGTCTGTGTCTATGTGTCTGTGTGTGTATCTGTATGTTTGTGTATCTGTGTGTGTATCTGTGTGTATGTGTGTAGCTCTGAGTGTATCTATATGTGTATCTGTGTGTGTGTCCACATGTATGTCTGTGTCTGTGTCTGTGTCTGTGTGTCTGAGTATTACTGGTTGTGGCAATAGGCACCTCCTTCTTCCTTGTTATGAAAATCCGCCTCTGCCCCTGCCCCTTACTCAACCACACTGGTTCAGATCTCATGTATCTGGGTTTCTCGGTGTTCTGTTGTTTCCATTTTACAGATTTTTTTGTTGTTTGTTTCTCAAACAGGGTCTCATGTGTCCCAGGTTAACCTTAAACTTTCCATGTAGCGAAGGATGACCTCGAACTTCGGATCCTCCTGGTTCCATCCCCCAAGCGCTTGGATCACAGGCATGCGCCCCACGAGTGGTGCTATTTGTGGGTTTTTCTTAGCTGTATTAAGCAGCTTTGGTCATGAGAGCTCCTACTTACTACTGTGTCAGCTATGTCAGCTGCCTCTAAGCAAAGCACAAAGTGCTCCCCCAGTACTCTACACACAAGGCAATATTATACATCTCCACAACCAGAAATGGTTTCTGTCCTGAGTTGCTTTGAGTAAATATGACTTTCAGTTTAATTTGTGTGTTTAGAAAACATGGACGTTCTTTAACCCTGGAAAGGCTGCAAAACTAGTTCCAACATTCACCCTGTAAATCCTGTGTTAGCTGAGTGACAACATTCTGGATGAGTTTGAAAGGGGCCCCCACTCTTTCCCTTCAGTTCACGTGGTCTCAGACTCATGGAGCTCCCCACCACGTCTCTGTCTCCCCTTTTCCCTTCTTTCTCTTCTCCCCACCCCATATATACATATACACTCATACATATGTATGTATGCGTGTATATTGTATGTGAGTATGTGAGTATATTTAACTACATTTTTTGTATCTTCTATGAAGGTAATGAATCTAAGAAACTGAGGTTGGGGCTAGAGAGATGATTGTCACAAGCGTTGGCTGCTCTTGCAGAGGACCCAGGTTTGGTACAGTCTGTAACTCCAGCTCCAGGGTATCCAACACCCTCCTCGCCCTCCTCCAACATTGCATTCATGGGTGCACTTACAGACATGAAAGCAAAACACTCAAACACATACAATTTAAACAAAAGAAACTGAGGTTGCTGAGGCTCTGTGGAGGAGGGCACAGAGGTCTTCTAAGCCGCTGGTGAGATCATAGAGCCTCTTCTTTATAAAGGAGCAGCTTGGAGGATTAGGCTCAGCATTTTAGCCTAGAGGGCAGTTGGCTCCAACAAGCTCTCAACCGGCTTCCTGGGCTCTAACTTCATCCCTAGCAAGTACCTTCATCCCTAGCAAGTTCTCCAGGAGACTCTTGGAAACTGAAAGACAAGAGGTATTCCTCCAGAGGTAGACCCTCAGGTCTAGAGAGATGACTTAGAGGTTAGGAGCACTGGCTGCTCTTGCAGAGGAACCAGGTTCAGTTCCCAGCACCCACATGGCATCCTTAACAACCAGTTCCAGGGGATCTGATGCCCTCTTCTGACCACCTTGGGCATTACATGACACAGGTGCACATACATGCAGGCAAAACACTCATACATAGAAAATTAAAATAAATAAATCTTTAAAAATATTATAAAGCAGACATATGCTCTCTTACAAGAAACTTCTCAGAGGGCCTCACCTCTCCCAAAAATTCGCCCCATTTTTCATGTTTCAATTTTTCCAGCTATTTCAAAGCAAAAGTCCCAAGAACTCATTTGCTTTTCCCTTTAATTAGCAACCTTCTTCTACGTGCTGTGGAGACTCTTGCTTTCACAAGGTGCCTTGAGTGGGTCCTGGGGTACCTAGAATGATGCAGGCAAGCCTGGGGCTGGGTTGGAACTCAGGTGGGCTCAGTGGTAAAGAGAAAAATATGGAGGATCATGAGAGCTGAGCAGTAACATAATAAATAGACAATTGGTATATAGTGGGGACACTTCAACTAAAATCCCTATTCTGAAATTAAACAAATGAGGGAAAGGGCAAGTCTATAAAAATTTATTGTTTTTCTGGCTCAATGAAAGTATTTTTCCACTAATTTCCTTTCAGTACAATCACTGCTAACTAAGACTGTTCTTAGTGATTTCCCTTTGAACTCATTGTTTTAAAACTCAAAAGTGGCTCTCATTAAGGGTTGGATTTGCTTCAGGATGATATGGAATAGGGACCTCCATGTCAAGGCTTCACTGGTAAACTAAAGGTAGAAACTGTCCTGGTTTGTTTCTTCATTGCTGTGACAAAACACTCTGACCACTACCAACTTGGGGAGGAAAGGGTTTATTCAGCTACAACTCCCAGGTCGCAGTTCATCAGGGAGCCCAAGGTAGGAACTCAGGGCAGGAACCTGGAGGCAGGAGCTGGAGCACAGGCCATGGAGGAACACTGCTTACTGGCTTGCTCCTCTGGCCCCTGCTCAGCCTGCTTTCTTATGCAACACAGGCCCACCTGCCCAGGGGTGGCACCACCCACAGTGGGCTGGGCCCTCCCACATCACTCATCAAGAAGATGCCCCTCAGACATGGCCACAGGCTAGTCCAATAGAGGCAATTCCCCAATTGAGGCTCCCTCAACCCAGGTGTGTCAAGTTGACACTAAAGCTATCCAGCACAGAAACCAACCAGCCTTCCCTCATTCATCATTCAGTGAACATTAAACACTGTTAATATCAAACACTAAGATTTTTCACATTTTTCTCTAAATTTCTTCTTTTTAAAAGTTTATTATTTTTATTTTATGTGTATGAATGTATTGCCTGCATGCATGTAAGTGCACCTTTAGTCACGCAATGCCCGTGGAAGTCAGAAGACGGTCTCAAATCCCCTGGAAATGGAATTAAGGATGGTTGTTAACCACCATGTGGGTGCTGGGAATCGAACCTGGGTCCTCCTGAAGAGCAGCCAGTGCTCTAAATCACTGTGACATCTCTCCAATCCCTCTAAATTTCTTTAGTTATTTTTTTATTATATGTTAGTGTGTGTGTGTGTGTGTGTGTGTGTGTGTATGCCTGCCATGCATGCACATTTTGATCAGAGGACAAGTTGCAGGAGTTGGTTCTTTCCTTCCACTATAGGGGTCCCAGAGATCAAACTCAGTTCCTCCTACTTGGCAACAAGCACCTCTGCCACTGAGCCGTATCAGAAGCCCCTAAATTTCCTTTTCTATCTTGAGTGAGAAAAAATTAATTTGTTACTGTGACATTAAGAAGGTAGGTTTGTTGTTGTTGTTGTTGTTGTTGTTGTTACTGCTGCTGCTGTTTTCTGCAGCACCTACATGGGCAAGACCTTCGATGGAGAGACTTTGAAGGTTTAAAATATTTTCTCTATCTCTGTCCCTCTGCCTCTCTTTCGCTCTCTCTCTCTCTCTCTCTCTCTCTCTCTCTCTCTCTTCTTTGTAAACAAGGGGAAAATAAACACACTGGCCTTCTTCTTGTTGTTGTTGAAGATCTTGGTTCCTGGCCCCCGCCTGCTTTGTCTGCCGAGGAGGAAATAACAGCCCTCGGGATATAGTTTGGTCTTTGCTAGCAGATCACACTCAGAGACACAAATCTCATTCCATAAAGACTCAGCTTAAACTCTTTTAGAATGTAGAAATGGTCTCACAATCCACAGTGCAAAAGCCCTCCAAAGGGGCAAAGGTTTGACTCGAGTGTTTGTTCTAGACAATAAGTGACTTCCTGCTTTGCAAACAGCGGTTTCAAAGGACCAATTCTTAAAATTCCAAAGTCTCCATATTTTGACCTCTTACAGGCCAGAATATCAGAAACACTTGGATTGGATCAAATTGTAGAAATGTTTAAAAGTAAAAGACACATTTAGAGCAAAGAAGAGGTTTAGTGGTTCTTCCTCTGAGGACATCTCTAATTTTAGTGTGGCCTAAGAATCACCCAAGTGATGTTGGCAAAGTTCCTGGCTTCTCTGTCTGAGATCCAGCTCAGTCCATAGAGTAGTGGGTCTAGCAGTGGTTGGAGAGGGGATTGGAACTTCAACAAGTAGTGTTAGCATGGCATGGGAACCAGTTACAAAATTCTAGAGCTCGCCCACACTCTAGAAACTAACACCAGCAGTAGGACTCAGTAACTACCATCACCATGCCCCATTAGGTAGTTACACTGCAGACCAAAGTTCAACAGTCACCAAGACAACACAGGACTTCTTAAACCACAGTGTTCACACTCTGTCCCCAGGCCTAAGTGAGGTGACCAGAGACTCTGGCTGTCTTCTGAGAAACACCAGTAGGCAGGTGGGTTCTTGAGTCCATGAGATATCCTTCCTTTTCTTCAACACACACACACACACACACACACACACACACACTCACGTGCACAATCATCTTCACCAAATCGCTTAGTAATTACAGTGTCTGCTTCCACACTGAGCCTCTTTCTGCTCCTTACCCCCCAGGTTTATTGAGAGATAACTGACATAATTTGTTTACATTTATAATGCAAAATGTGATGATCTGATTATACATGCCCTATGATCTAAGTTTCACAACGAAAGCTAATCCTTCCCTCACCTCTTACCCCAAGCCCAGCAGCCAGTACATTCTCCAGGCCTAGAACTGTCTGCTGTCTCTATTACATCGGCCTCCACTGTCCTTCATGGCCTGGTTCAAGGTCACTGATAGAGGAACCTCTCAAGCAGTGCCCACACCTTCCCCTCGCTTCCCTCTGTCAAAGCACTAACCAAACAGCCTTACAGAGATCTATTTCAGGCTCTCTGCCTTCCTGTGACTCTCCTAATCCTACAGTGTTTTTCTATACCTGCATGTCCAGCACCTAGGACTGCACTCCACACACAAGGTAGTGCTCAATCTATGAGCACATTGTTGTGATCCTAGAAGAGGTTAGAACATGGCCCATGTTGCCAGGCTGCTGGCATAAAAGCCCAAGTTCTACCACTTAATGACTGGGGAGGTGGGGCAAGTTGTTTAATCTTTCTATTTCTCAGTTTTCTCACCTGTGAAATGGGCACAGTAGGGCAACTGTCTCATATCAAATGCTGTTCTCCACAGGAAATGCTCAGAGCAGAGCCTGGGAGTGTTAGGCTTCAGTGCTAGCAATGGACAATCCAGCAAGTCCCAAGATGCTTCTCTGCTCAGATACCTCCAAATGCACTCTACACATGGCTATATGCATTGGGCTTTGCGGAGGCCATTGAAGACGTGGAAAATGGGAGCTCTACAGCATGCTCTCCTGTCCTCCCAACCACACCCTCCTGCACACAGGGAGCCTTGGAATCTGTTTTTTGGACATCGCTGCAACTGAACCTGACCACACCTGGCATCTCTGGTCCTTTGAATTTAAAGTTCTCTTAGACTTCTATATGTCAAAAATCCAAAATACAGGCTGTTGAAGATGGCTCAGTTGGTAAAGTGTTGCCACACAAGCTCAGATTCCCCAATACCCACATAAAAGACTGGGTGTAATCCCAGGACTGGGGAGGTGGAGACAAAAGGAGCCCCGGGGCTTGCAGATTTTCAGAGATTTCCATATTCAATGAGAGCCCCTGTCTCAGAAAGGAAGGTGGGAAGCCAGCATGGTGGTGCACACCTTTAATCCCAGCACTCAGGAAGCAGAGGCGGGTAGATCTTTATGAGATTGGGGTCATCCTGCTCTATGTAGTGAGTTGCATGCCAGCTTGGGCTACAGGAAACCCTATCTCAAAAAAGAACCTCCCCAAAATGTAAGATGGGAGAACGAGAGAGGAGGATGTTTGAAGTCCCAACCTCTGGCCTCTGCAGACATGCACTCATGCACCTGTGCACACATAATAAAGACTTTGAAAAGATTAGATTAAGTAAAGCAAATAGCAGTGCTGACATCCCAACAGAGGCTGGAGCAGCCCATCTTCCATCAAAGTTGGGGGAGCCTCTGACTGTGTCCTCTCAGATCCACCTGCTCACTTCCTACTCCTAGGAGAGAGCAGGCTGGACAGCTGTTCTCCTGACACAAGATCTGCGCTCCTCCTCCATCCTCACCACGGTTTGCCTCTGATGCCTCAGCTAATCAACCCTCTGGGCTTTGAAAGAAGAGCGGACAGGTCTGCAGGTGCGGGAAACCTAAGCAGTAACACCATCCACGGTGACATGTTGTATAAGTCTACTAGATCACGGAAACCCCACTTCAGGTGTGTGAATATCCAGTGTCATTCAGGATGCACCCCCAAATGCTCCTGAATGGGAATTCAAATGCAGCACGACAGCTGCATTTACTTCCCCTTAAATGTCAAATCTAGCTCTGAGAGCTGAGTACGCTTGCGTGCATTCATACAGGAGAAGGAGGGGTAACGACGTATTCACGTGTCCCAGTACTTAGAGACTTTCAGTCAGTGTTTCTGGAAATAACTGAAAAGTCTGAAACAGGATGAGGACTCATGTCCCTTTTCTAATCCTTCCTGTCTGTATCCCAGACAACTGTCTGACTTCTGTGAACCATCACAATGCATGAAAGGTGTCCCTGCACATATCTATATCATGTGGTCTAGAAATCTCCTGCGGCATAACTTCTGCATCTCCTTCATGCCTAATGGTATAGAATGCTGAATATGTCCAATAAATCATTGTTGGTTGATTAAAAGATCTTTCAACTCCTTATGCCTCTGGTTTTCATATATGTAAAGTCTAAAAGGGAAAATCAATTATAATTCTAGAAGAGTCCTGCCCTAGAGAGAGGGAACAGCCATTGAGTTAGCACTTTTCCTAGAAATGCATAGTAGCATAAAGAAAGCAGTGGCTTTATCAGGTCTGACCAATGACAGGCCGCATGCCTTAACACTGAATGAAAAGCCTGCATTCTAGAATGTATTATACATTGCCTATTTCTTCTCATTGATACACATGGACGCACACACAAGCCCATGGACACACAACATCAGCAAATGAACATTTAAGGTAAAATGCAAACATTCTGCTTTCCAGACGATAGGCAGTGCGATTTTCCTGCAACTTGGAGGCGTGGGGGCACCAGGCAGGAGAAAGGGTTAAGCAAGGATCTCTAGCAATGCTTGGACTTGTTCTTTGAGGAATAACAAAGAGAGGAAGCACAGCCTCTGTGGAAGGAAATTCCCAGGCCTCACTTTGGATGGACATTCGCAACCTGCCCTGTGAACCCCTGAGGGGTGTCTGATAATAAACACAGGCAAACAAAACAATCCAGAAAGGCATTTTTACTAACATTCTTATAATTTCACCAAAGGGCTAGAAAACATTTTCCTCCATCTGGGGACCTGGAAGGGCCTGGATATCCACCTGCTGGCAAAGCCCAGGGATTGGAGCCTTGCACGGAGCTAGTGTTTGTACGTGCTGGTCTCCCTTGCTTCTGGGGCCTTTGATTGTTACAGGGGTTAGGCCTTGAGTCATTGGAATGTGGATCACAGGCAGGACAGGGCAGGTGTGGTCTGCTGTGTGTGGACTTGAGACCCGCCTCTTCCTCTCCCATGAGACCTTTAGGCACAAGCTGGAGCTGGACCTTTAAACAATACTGCAGGGCCCTTTCCCAGGACTGCAGAGAATGTGACAAAAACTTAACAGCTCTGACGGTAAAGTGGATCCAGTTCTTGTTTTCTTTAGGGGTGTGTATGTGTGTGTGTGTGTGTGTGTGTGTGTGTGTGTGTACAATGCATGTGAGGGATGCCTGCTGTTCCTCAGGTACCATTCACCTTGCTCTTTCTGAGACAGGGTCTCTCAGCACCTGAAGCCCACCAACTAGGCTAGGCTAACTAGCCAGCAAGCCCCAAGGATCCACCTGTCTCCATCTCCCCTGGGCTGGAGTTCCAACACTGGCATCACACCTATTCTTTTCTTTTAATGTGTATATGAGTGTTTTGCTTGCATGTATACAAGTATACCTGTATGTGCAGTGCCTGCAGAGGCCAGAAGAGGGCATCAAATTCCCTGGAATTGGAGTTACAGATGGTTGTTAGCTGCCATGTGGGTGCTGGGAACTGAACCCAGGTCCTCTGCAAGAGCAGCCAGTGCTCTTAACTACTGAGCAGTCTCTCCAGCCCCACCATGCATACCTTTTTACAAGCATTTTAGGGACCGAATGCATGTTCTCACACTTGCAAGGCAAGCACTTTACTGAGTTATCAATACAGCCTGTTTTGGGAAGGCAGGGGTTTGAGACAAGATCTCACTATGTAGTCGCATGGTAGCCTGGAGCTCCCTCTGTAGCCCAGGTTGACCTTGAACTTGGTGAGACCCTTCTACCTCAAGCTTCAAGTGCTAAAATTAGCACCCCCAGCTTCAAGTGTGTAGATCAAACTGGGCTTTTGGGTTGCAGTAGTAGAAAAAATTGGAAGCTTACTATTGAATACGTTAATGGAAATTTCTTAGAAAAGGCTTCGAGCAAGTTAGAATCAAATTGTAAAACCTTAAGCACAAGTCTAGTTCAGATCAGATAATTTGTAATAGAGAATCATATTTATTCCCAAACTAATAAGATGTAAGATCCATTAAATCCATTTCGTAGATGAATAAATCAAAACCTACAATAAAGCCAGGTGTGGTGGCACACACCTTTAACACCAGAACTCTGGAGGCAGAGGCAGGTGAGTCTCTGTGAGATGGAGACCAGCCTGATCTACATAGTGAGTTCTAGGTTAGCTGAGGCTACAGGGAAACCCTGTCTCAAAGCAAAAATCTGCACAATAATAATAAAATTCTGGGTGATTGATTCAGAAAGCACTTTTTTTCACAGGTAGGTATCTTTGGCCCTATGTGATTTCCTTTTTACTATCTTGTGCTTAAAAGCATTCTTTGTTCATTGCAACCCAATCCCAGATTCGCAAATGGCATCCCTGTATAAGAAATATTTCAGTATCCACCACCCAGCATGGGTGGATGAGGGCTAGATCCTTGACTGCAAATAGAAAGCAGAACTTTTATTATTGAAATGCCCTCACCGGTGTCTGAGATATTTTTAGATGAAATAATCACACACATACTCATTCTACCCAGAGTGGCAGACGACCTCCATCTTGACCCCCAGCAGGCAGGGCTACATTGACTGACTGAGGGATGACAGCTTCTGAGTTTTACTCTGGGTGGGGTTAACATGAGCCTCTACTCTGGCCTCCATCTGCCCTTTGTACTGTAACAATGGGCGGAAACGCAGTCTTGTTAGAGGAAATTCCCAGGGCCACACTTCGGACATTAGACAGTTGCTTTGCAATGCCAGGTAGCCCAAGTGCATCTAAAAATAAACACACCAGTCTACAAGGAGTTCTATAATATTGCCCTGCACCATTGATTATATCCCAAAGGAATTTTTTTAACGTGGTTGGTTTTAGAAGGTAAACCTGTAGAATAATTTAGATGACGACTTCGTTTCTGTGGCAAACTGCACATTTGATGATAACACTTTTCCGTTGAAAGGATGGCTGATGATTTTTGCTTTCCCCCAGGATCCCGAAGTGAAACTGGAGGAAGCAAAGGCATGTTCGGATGCTGCCCAGCATCTTCAGAAGGAGGTGAGTATCCTAAGCAAGAATAACCAGCCGCTCTGAGTCAACCAAGTATTAAGTGAGAGTTCCAGGTAGCCTGGAGCCACTTCAGCTGATTCTCCATTCTCCAAGCTGTCAGCAGACAGAGGCTGCAATCGGTGGGGTATGTTTTACAAGGAGAGCAAGGCTGGTGAACTTTAAGCACACACCCTCTCCAGCCAGCTTTCTTCTTTCCTCAGGATCAGACACCTGGGGGCAGGAGAGATGGCTCAGTGGTTAAGCGCACAGGCTGCTCTTGCAGAGGACCTGGGTTTGATTTCCAGCACCCACTCAGCCATAAACAACCGCCCATAACTCCAGTTTTAGAGACTCCAACACCCTCTCTGGCCTCTGCAGGCATTGCATGACACGGGTGCACGTACATGAAGGAAAAACACTTATAAAAATAAAAAATACATAGAAATAAATAATTTTTTTAAATCACAGATTCTGCTCGTAGACCTTGCCAACCAGAGGGTGTTAACTATTTAGCTGTGAATGTCAAAGTTGGATTTCCGAGTGGCTAAAAACACACAGCCGTGTGGGTGCCACTCCATTTTATAAAGATCTCGCCCTAATAGTTGCATCCTTTTACTTTGCCTGAAAATACCCCAAAACGTGGCAGTGTCCCGTGGAATCTATAGCACCAAGTTACAGAGTCACCCAGAAGAGTGGTTTGGAATGAACTTTTCCTTCCTCTCTGTTCCCATTTCTTTTTCACTTTTTCCTGGAAGTCCGACTCTATTTTTGCAAAGATCCTATTTTTAAATTACTGCAGTCAAAAACTAGCTACCAAATAAAAAGTCAGCTCACGTCACACTGTTGATTTTTTTTTTTTTCAGTCCTTTATCTGGTGGCTTGGATTAGGGTGCTGACATCATGAGACTCCGAGCGGGAAGGGACCTTCAAGGTCATCTCTCTAACTCCACCCAGTCAGGCATCCCACTGGGAACACCCTGGCCACTGGTCTTCTGGGGCGCTGGATCACTGCCCAGGACAGGGTGTTCACCACCCCCAAAAGGCAACTCACTCATTTTTCAGACAATTCTGATGGCGGGTAAATCCTTCCGCACATTGAACTGAAATCTCTTACTCTATAATTTCCACTCATGGATGGGGTGGTTTTCTCTTTTCCCACACAGGAACCTTTAAATATTTGAAGGCAGCCTTCACAGGCTACAAAGCTGAATTTATTCTTCAAATGTTCCCCGGCATGTCCTTCAATTAGCTTATAGGTGATCATTTTCTCTATTTTAGCATCTTGGCGGGTCTCTTTTAAGATATGGTACATTTCACTTTGTGTGTGTGTGTGTGTGTGTGTGTGTGTGTGTGCCTGCACATGGGTACACACACACACGTTTGCAGAAGTCAGAGGTTGGCACCTGGTGCCTGCCTCCATTGTCTCCACCTTATTTTTTAAGACAGGGTTCCTCTACTGAACCTCAGCTCATCAATTCAGCTAGACTAGGTAGCCAGCAAGCTGTGGGGCCACTGCCCCTTGCCCTGCTTGCCACCACAGGGCTAAGGTTACAGATGTTCGCTGCCATATCTAGCTTTTATGTAGCTGCTTAGGAGCCAAACTCAGGTCCTCTTGTTTGCATGATGATCACTTTACTCAATGAGCCCCCTCCCCAGCATATTTATTGAAGCAACATGTTAATAAGCATGTGAGCTTCTGAATCTCCTGCCCACTTTGTATGCTAAGCATCAGCTCACATATTCAGGAAAAAAAAAAAACCTAAGATTTAATAGGGTACATACAATTCATTATTTATGGGAGTAGCAAACAGAGAATTTAAACACAGGCCTGCCTCTTTTTACCCCACCATAGCCTTGAATTAAAAAAGCAATGTTAAGGCCAGGGGTGGTGGCACACACCTTTAATCTCAGCACTCAGGAGGCAGAGACAGGCAGATCTCTGTGAGTTCAAGGCCAGCCTGGTTTATATAGTGAGTTCCAGGAACCACACCTGTGATCCCAGCACTTGGGTATGGGAGCAGAAATTCAAGGTCATTCTCTCCTTGGCTACATAGTAAGATTGGGGCTAGCCTGGGCTATGGGTAACCTGGTCTCAAAAAGAGGAGGAAGGGAAGAGGAAGAAGCAAAGGGAGAGGAAGGATTTGCATTCATCTCTATTAATAATAAGCACAAGTTGTGGCAACAAAAAAATGTTAACCTACATGGGAGGGTTCATGTGGCAGACATTTTGTCTCTGGATTCTCCCTATGGAAGCATTGGAGAAAATGTATTTGGTGTCTAATAAATAAATGCTAGCATATCCAGGTAAAGGCATTGGGAGCTTTAAGACAGACTGGTCAAACAGAAAGGACTAGGCCCTGCCTGGGGCTCTGAGTTTAACTCTTTCACCTGTGGCTGTCTTGCCAGGTGACATTGGCTGGATCTACAGTGTTTTATAAACCTTGGTTCTATCTAGTGACGAACAGGGGCTTTGACTTCAAGCACCTTTGCACTCAACTCACGTGGGCCTACCCACAAAAACTGGTTTGAGCCAGGGTCTCCCGTATTGTATCTTAGGCTAGCCTTGAACTCCTTATGTAGCCAAGGATGACTTTGAACTTCTGATGCCCCTGCCTCCACCTTCAAAGCGCTGGGATTATAAATCTGCACCACCTTGCCTAGTTTACGCTGTGCTGGGGATGGAACCAAGGGCTGCATGCCCGCTAGGCAAGCACCCTACCAATTCAGCTTCATCCTCCAACTTCTCATGATAATTTGAAGGACAATGTTCTGCAGTCTTCTAAGGCAAAGTAGTAGTTATTTCATTGTGATGCCCATGATCCCAGTCAACCCTTTGGCACCTTCTCTGAGGGCCCAGTATAGCAACAGCTTCTATGAAGATGCCAGCAAGAGCAGTCCCAGACCCATGTGCTTAGACTGACACAAGCCATTCAGGCTCTCTCAAGTGACCGCTCTTGCTGTCTTCAACCCTCTTTTCTTGCTCCTCTTCTACCACCTGAGGCTTCTAGATAAAATACCTTCTGAATAGCCAGAATTGCCTCTTGCTTCCTGTTGTTCATACCTCTTTGCCTCCTATTTCAGATATCCTACAGAACTACCTTTGTACAACTTCGCTTCCTGAGCTAGTTATTTCCTTTCTGCTCAAATTTGCATTCATCTCTATTAATCACAAGCCAGGTTGTAGCGGCAGAAGGGATGTTAACTTGCACGGGAGGGTTCTTGTCAGAGGACTTTTCCCCATCCTCTCTCCCATTTCTCCCTACAGAAGCATCTTTTTCAGTCCTCCATTGTATTCCTGGCCGGTGCCTGGGATGTGGAAGGTGCTCAGTACATACTGCTGAGAAAGTGCATCTCTGACTTGGAGTGGTAAATAATGGAGAACAGGGACTGGGAGAGGTTATCCACAAGATATGAGGAACTAGACTAAAAGCACAGCACTCAGTAGGTCCTCAAAATATTCAGCCAATAAATAAATCCAGCAAAGTCACAGATAAAGAATGTGGGAAAATGTTATAGACATTGACCATCTTCTTGACAAACTTTCAGCTATAGATCGCATTCTGATGGCTAATTCAGGTTATTCAGATTACCCACATTCATTTGTTCCTTCTTTCATTCATAAATTCAACTAATATTGACCAAGAACAAGCAATGTGCCAGGCATTGTGTCAAGTGTTGTGGATTCAGAAATAAAACACCAATGTCTCATCAAATACGAGGTTAAACATAGAGACTGTTACTTCTTCATGTGCTAAGGGCTGTGGAAGGACTATTAGAGCTGCCATAAGCTCATAGACCCTAGGGTGCTTAGTGGAATGTAGACTGAACGCAGGGGGCATGTGTAAAATCAGGCTGTCATGAGTAATTGGGGAAAAAACTGAATGGTGGAATCTAGACAGAAGACATGGGTGTGCAGTAGAGCCCACATGCTGAAGAAGTGTCATTCAGTAATGTTGGACAGTCAGGTGGTGAGAGGTAAGGCTGGCAGGGTGCTGTAGAGCAGACCTTGAAAGGGTCACCTGCCCTCCCCCAGGCAATACTTGGCAAGATTTATTTCACCTGTCCACCGTTTGGGAACCTGATAAAGTCTGGTGAAGGGTTGGGAAATGTGCATTTCTCAGGAGCTCGTGATGCCAGATGCCATAGGCCCCTGGCTGCACTAAGGCAGCAGGACTATAAGCAGTGGGGTACAGTAGACACACTTCACTGAGGAGAGCCACACAGTCACAACTGCATTTTCCCAAGAACACCAAGGCCAAGTATAATGGCAAAAAATTACAAGACTGGAAACTAAGCAAGCTAGGGAAGAACATGTTTAATGAGTCGGCAGGCAGGAAAAAAGACTTCTCCCAGAGGAAAGGCTGATTATGAAGATGAAACGAAGCAACCAAGGCATAAGAACCCCACTTTAGAGAACATTATGGTCTCTCTAGGACTCATGTGGCACATCATCTGAAATTCCAGTTACATCCAACAAGAGCAGCCACAGGAAGGGGAAGGACCCTGCCTGAGAAGGATTTCCACACCACATGGGTGAAGCCAGGCTTCTTAGGCATTGTGTGATGTGTATTTCAGAAAACCTCATGGAAAGCAAGACAATTCTAGAAAACACCACCGAAGTCCTCCAGACCCCCAAACAACACGACTACTCTTTCGCCTAAAGAGCTAAAGGAAACATACCTGTCTCTATTACTCCTTAGCAAATCCTCTATCAACCTTGATACATCTCATCTCTTACCAAAAAGTTCAGAGTTCATAGTGGAAAAGAAAAGGTAGCTCTCAAATTCTTCTCCTGCCTTATGCAGAAGCCAGAACACACAACTTCTAATGGGATGTTTCCCTCCAAAGAAGATAAGAACCAGCTTCCTCTTTATGTACACTGCTGGGGGATATCCTCTGCCTCTTACAGTTTCTCCTCCAAGTCTTGGAAACCAGCAGGTCTCCACAAGACACAAAGGTTGAGCACAAGCAACCATGAAGGAGTGCTGTATGGACACCCCATTTACCTGCTTTAGAGACGCTTGACTCCATTCAACAAGACAAAAGACAGTAACACAGGCACCTACCTTTCTCTTCTGTGGTGAACAACCTCCTGAACTTTAATCCAGTACTGAAGATCTTACCCCCGAAACCTCTTAGGTGAGGTGAAATTTAAGGGTGTCCCATTCAATCAGGAAACCCAAGGAGGATAGAGTTTCACCAGACCAGGCTTCAGGGGCTCTGGGACTCTCACACTGGCCTGCAGACCTCAGGGCACAGAGGTAAACTATCACTGGCTGTTTCACCAGTGCAGGAAGAAGCCTGGAGGTGGGGGCGGAGGCTAGGGAAGGGAAGTAATCTGGAGACTGTAATAAATGAGAGATCTCTCAAAGCGATTTCCTGTATTTGGAGCCTCTTGCCTCTCTCCAGGCTCCCTGGAGAAAATCAGAAATGTAAGCTTCTCTTTTGACCACTGGGAAAGAAGAGGAAAATCACACTGAGGACTATGAAAATAAGAAACAGGAGACAGGCAGGGAGCTCACGGGCCAGCCAGCTTTATCTTTCTCCAAGTACTTTCCTCCTGAAGTTTCTCTAAGTGTTTAACTCTGCAAAAGTCAAGGATGCCCTTATCCTCCTCCACGGAGCTGAAACGTATTCTGGCCACAGTCCAGACAGAGCAGCCAGTGAGAAACAGGTCAGACAGAGCCTATTCAGAAAGGATTTCTTCCCTGGCCTCAGGAGAGACTATCTCTGCTGTATTTTTGGAAAGAGACACGAGATTGTGATTTCAATCTTGGGAAAACTCCTAACAGTTCTCAAGCCATTTTGTCCTAAGACTTAAAGAATTACCTGTCATCTACCAACCGTAGATTGCTGGGAGCCGAACTCTCTACAAAATCTGTAGAGCTCACGGTCAGCTGAAAATGTGAGGCACTCACTCAAAACTTTAAAAACTCAAGATGGCAGCCATAGAACATTAAGCCAAAGGTAGAGAAGGCTTATTATACTGAGCAAAGGGCTCAGTATAATTCTATAGGGTCCTGTCGATGAGGGAAATTAACCTAATGTGGACTAATAAACTATAACCTCAGTGTAACTGTTCTGTCATAGATGAGTAAGAAATAACAAATAGATTTGACAAGATCCTTATGTACTCCTAATAATAAGTATGCTTGTTGATATATGTAAAAATAATAGTGAGGACTTTGGAAGCTTCTCCTTGTATTCAAATCATAAAGGGCACTCTGCGTTCAGCTTCAGGCTGAATTAAGACAAGACAGACAACCACAAAAACCGCAGTCTGTGGGCGCCTTGGAAAAACGCTGCCTCTTGCAGAGGTCTTTCAGGAAGCACTGGCTACCATCTATCTTATTCGTTAAAATAGCTAAGACTGTACTGGCATCAGTATATTGCTAGGAAGTTAACCCCACACTGTCCCCAAATATCTGCTTCTTTGGAAAATTCTGACTGCTTCAATGTCCTATAATAACCTAAGGGGTACATACACGTCCGTGCTGGAAGTCTCAAATTCACCTATACAAACCCCATAGGTGTTTCTGATCAGCACCTCCAGTTTCTCTGGAGCAAGTTTTGCCCAGTCTGAGGCCTGTGAAGCCTACGTATAATAAAGAATAGCTTCCTCTGTATCCTGAGTATCGTTTGAGTCTTCTCAAAGGGCTACAGCAGTCAGTGGTTAGTTCCTGTAACACCAGGAAGCTGGTCCTAACTGTGGGAAGATGGTGGGCACTCTAGGGTGGATTGACTTTAAGAGGCTATCAATAAGTATAGACTACTCCGTCTTGCTTTGTGGGGTGATGACCAATTCTTAAAAAGCTAACCTCTCCTGCTTTACCTCAAAGCTCCCCTCCATCCGCCCGCCCTTTTTCATTCCCTCTATCCCTACCTCTCTTCACTTAGGATTACGCTGTGAAGAATGCCAGTTTCCTGCTCCCTAGTTCTCCTCTCTCACAGACTGGAGAGCCTCCTCTGATGCCCTGGCCCCTCCGGTATTCCTTCCTAGCAAACTATGCTTGTCTCCCTCACAGCACTCAAGCCAGGAAGCCTGTCTTCTGTCCCCTCTGTCTCTTGCTGGTCTTTCACTCTCTGAGGTGTGGACTTGATCTGTTTCATTATTGTATCTCCAGAGCCCAGGACCCAGCAATGTTTGAATTCTGTAAGTTGAAAGCTATTGGAAGAACATTATTAATTACAGGTATATATTGCCTTTAGAATAAAGAGGAAATATATATATGTATATATATATATATACATATATATGACTCAGAGCGACACATATATTTCTATGGATTACACTGACAGGGATACACACACACACAC
>NW_008349354.1:1053375-1069633 GCF_000622305.1 Nannospalax galili
CAGTGCTTCCTTTAAAGTCCGACCAGCATCTCTCCAGCCTCTCTCTCTTTATATATATATACATATATATATGTATATATATATATACATATATATGACTCAGAGCTCAGAGGAAAATATAAGATCATTGTTAGAGTTTTATAGTTTAAACTCTGACAGGCTGAGTGGAACAGTTTCACAGGAAGCACTGCTGATGTTTATTATTCACCACAGTTTGTCATGTATAATGCATCTTGTTCTCATATACTGTGTTATGAATAGGGGATGCTCACTGTTCAGAAAATGAGATTTTAAAGTTAGATATCCTCCTAGTGAAGAGACATTCCCACGTCCTACTTCCTGTCCGAGACCTATCTGACTGGTGCTGACTGGGGGAGAAAGAAAAATTTGTTTTACAAGGAACTGTCCAGATGATCATCCCAATTTTTGGTCATAAGGAACAAGGAAGAATTCTTATTTGTCGAAACAGAGGTCATTGTTTATTTTTTCAGAGTCTGAGGAAAGAGCCAGGTGCATATAAATGGAATCCAAGTCTTTAAGACATCAAGAAGGCACTTTTCAGATCCTTTCTTCTGCAGCCCAGCTGTTCAAGATAACAGTCATTTTCACTTTAACAAAGTTTTCTTAATCTTAAAAAAAGGTTAGGGGTTTGGAGAGATGGTTTAGCAGCAAACACAGTGCTGCTCTCTCAGAGGACCCCAGTTCAGTTTCCAGCACCCACATTGGGCAGCTCACAACCACCTGTAACTTCAGCTCCAGGGGACCCAATGCTGTCCTCAGGCCTCCAAGGACACACACACACACACACACACACACACACACGCAGACACATAGGTGGTATACACTCACACAGATGCACACACATACACATAAATAAAAGTAAATCTTTTTGAGAAAGTTAAATAAAGCTAGGTATAGTGGTGAATGCCTTTAATCCCAGCACTTGGGAGGCAGAGACAGGCAGATCTCTGTGAGATCAAAGTCAGCCTGGGATGGTCTACATAGTGAATTCCAGGGCCAGCTGGGGCTATATAGTGAGACCCAGTCTCAAAACACAAAACAAAAGAAAAAAGATAAGTCCACAAGAAAGAGGATTAAAATTAGTAATAGTGAAGGGGCACACAAGGTTGTCAAGAGGCGAGAGGGGAAAGGAAATTACAAATTTGAGACCATAGAAAAGAAGGGAGGGGTGAATAAGAGAGAGAAACAGGGGTGGGATAAAGACAGGAGATGTGGGAAGAAGCACTGGATAGAAACACTGTCACAGACAGCGCGTCCTCTGGAGGCGTCATCACCAAGACAGGCTCTGCACGTCCTGCCTGACTCCCTGCTCTCTGCTCTCTGATGATTCAACAGGCAGACAGTGCCCTGGGGCATACCACAGTGCTGCCTTTACAGCAGGGAAACTAGCTTCTGTAGTTGCTTGGGCTTTGAGGGGTCATTAAATTCCCATGACCAACCTTCATGCCATTTGTGAGTGCTTCATGGCCGTGTCACCACTGGAAATTCCGAACATGTATTTGGGTTCCTTCCCATATTTCTCCAGAATCAAGTGGTCATGTTGTCTGTTCACAAAGGCTGTGTTTGGCTAGGAAGCCCCAGCTGAGGCTTCCTGATTAAAGTATAAGCAACGCTAGCTACTATAAAGACTATCAGAACATGTGCACTCTGAATTTCCTGTTTTGTGTACTGAACTGGAACTTTTAAAAGATTTATTTTATTTTATTATTATTAATTAATTATTTGTGTGTGTGTGTGTGTGTGTGTGTGTGTGTGTGTGTGTGTGTGTGTGTGTGTGTGTGTGTGTGTGTGTGTGTGTGTGCAGTGAAAAAAAATATATATATATATATATATATATATATATATGTATTCTCTCTCTTATATATATATATATATATATATATATATATATATATATATGCATGCAAATAATTCACTTAATAAATACCCTCACTTTTATAACTATATATAATTTATATATAGTTATACATACATAAATGTAAATTCATATGTAGTAAAGCAAAGGTACTTGTTAAGTGAATTATTTGCATTTTAAATCAAGTATCAGTCTGTTTCCTAATTAATGGATACTACTCTTTTTGAAAATAGAAGTATCAGGCTGGAGAGATGGCTCAGAGTTAAAGAGCACTGGCTGCTCTTGCGAAGGACCCAGGTTCAAATCCCAGCACCCACAGGGTGACTAACAACTGTCTCTAACTCCAGCTCCATGGAATCCACTGCCCTCTTCTGTCCTCTGCAGGCACTGCATGACACAGGTGCATTTACATGTATACTGACAATACACGCATACACATAAATAAAAATAAATAAAATTCAAAAGAAAAATTAGGAAAGATAGTGAAAGGCTTTGAAATGGAAACAAATCAGGGATTATTCTGTCAACAGAATGTTGAGTAGTGTCTGGCAAACCTTTTTTTAAATGAGGGCACAAATTTATAGGGGCCTATACCATTGATCATCTTTGATGAGCTTCTTTATATTCTAAAACATATAGAAGCTAAAAGTAATGTAAATTATTCTTGCCCTGGAAATGGGAACTAATTTTGTTTTGTGGAGGTATAACTGACTTTCTCTCTCTACAAATGGGTATTCCAAACATTATATTTTTGTTATATTTATTTGTTTTGGTGGGGGCGGGGGGCGTGTTGCCGTGGCATGTATGTGGAGGTCAGAGGACTGATCCCAGAGTCAGTTCTCTCCTTCTGTCATGTGAATTTCAGGTACTGAACTCCAATCAGCAGGCTTGCCTGCAAATTCCTGTATCCACTGATCCATCATGCCAGCCCACCAAAACATTATGTTTTGGTGTACTATAAGGTATTATCCAGTTGTGGAGCTGGAGAGATGGCTCAGTGGTTAAAAGCACTGGCTATTCTTGCAGAAGACCTGTGTTTGAATCCCAGCACCCACACAGTGACTGACAACCATCCATAACTCCAGTTCCAGGGGGTTTGGCACTATCTTCTGTACTCCATGGGCACTGCACAATATGGGCACTTATACACATGCAGGAATAGCACTCATATCATAAAACTAAAAATAAAAATTTAAAAATATATAGAGATCATATCCAATTGTACATTTATTAGTGAGTGGAGTTCAGCCTTCCTGATTGTCTATATATAAATATGTCTGTGCTTCAGATTTCCCTTGGAACAAATTTTAACATCTTACCTCCCCTGTCATTAATTCACAAGTTAAGGGAAATCTCTGTCACATGTTTATTTCATATTTATGTGAAAATTATGATTTTTCCATTCTGAAAAGGATCTTTGGACCAAAATTGCAAGCATCAAGTTGCTTTAGGGATTTGGGATGGCAGAACTGTTTTCCTTTAAGGTTTTGAGTGTTTTAGATGTTCCCTGAGTATAAAATACAAACAAGGAACAAAGCACGTTGATTAACAGAGCAGATGACGGGAGGGAGGACAAGTCACTCATCTGCCCCATGACAAAGAATCAAAGCAACAGGGGTGTGGCAGCATCCTGAGGTCAGTGATTGTGGGGAAACACTGGGGCTCATGAGACAGAACTATAACTTTCTAAGAGTCAGAGACCTGGGATCACAGCAGTGAGAGAAAAGTACATAATCTAGCATCTGCCACTCTGGCCCCATACCTTAGAGAGGAGGTATCTGCTGCACTGGGGTGTAAAGAGAGAGACTCCCAGAAAACCCTACTGCCCCACCCATGGAAATATTGGCTGTGCCAGCCACTAGACAGTATCTGATCCTCACAGGCCTACAACCCATTTGATAAGTGACCTGAATCTGCACAGTTGTTCTGCATTGGAAAGGGTCCTCATGTGATCTTCTGGTGACCCCTCATGATGGTATGACAAGGACCTATCTTGAGGAAAAAAAGAGAGAGACTGGATGGCCACAATGATGAATTTCTCTGACTGTTTCTTTTCTTGCTTGTCCTGTTTTGCGAGCTGAAAATTGGACCCAAGGCTGTGGGCATTCCAGTACCAACTATACCACAGAGCCATAGCTCAAACTTTCACTGATAAATTTTGCCAAACTCTTAAAGATCCAATGACATTTTCTCAAAGTATTCCATAAAGCAGAAACAAAGGAAATCTTTCCAAATTCATTCTGAGATCAGTATCGTCCTGTTACTAAAGCTAGGTAAAGACAGAAAAACAAACCATGATGAACATCAGGGCAGAATTCTCTAGAAAATACTTACAAATTAAATAGTGCACCAAAAATATCTTTTTCTCATGATCAAGTTCCTGTCTTCCTAGGCATGTAAGGATGATTAGACATAATGAAAAATCAATAAATATAATACATTGTACCAACAAAACGATGGATAAAGATCAGTAGCTGTAAAAGAATCACTCAATAAAATTCAGAATCAAAGGGCTGGGAGATGAGTTGGTAAGGACCTGAGTTCAGATCCCAGCACCCATGCAAAAAGTTGGCATGTGTTTGTAATCCCAACAGTGTGAGGCAGAGACAGGAGGATCCTGGGGGCTTGCTGGTCAGCCAGTCTAGCCAATTAGTGAACTCCAGATTCACCAAGAGACCCTGTCCTAAAGAACTAAGGTGGAAAGAGACAGAGTAAGACACCAATGTTGACCTGTGGCCTCTATGTGAGCACACATGGATGGTCACAATTGCACATGCACATATACATACTCACACAGATTCAGCACTACTTTATGACTAAATCCATGAAATAAATGTAGAAGGAAGGTATCTTAACATAAGAAAGGCTATATGTGACAGATCCCTAGTCAACATACTATGAATAAGGAAAAGCTACAAGCATTTCTTCTAAGTTCAGTAATGAAACAGAGATGCCCTCTCTTCCACCTTTATTCAGTGTGGTATTAGATGTTTTAGCCAGGGCAGTTGAGCAAGAGAACAAGATCAACTAATACAAACAGGGAGGAAGTCAGGTTAGTTAGCCCTGCTTATAGGTGATGTGATTTTATTCATATAAAAACCATCACAGTTTCCATCAAAAGATTACAAATGCAGTAAAGTAGCAGGATAGTTTCTACATGTTGATAGAGAATTTACTGAGAAAGAAACCATGAAAGTAATCCCATTTATAATAGCTACAAAAAAATTAAGTACCAAGAATAGACCTAATCAAGAAAAGCCATCTAGAATAGAAATTGCAACATACTAGCAAAAAGAAATTTCAAACCCCAAACGGTAGAAATACCACCCATGTATTTTGGATTGGAGGAGGAGATATTGTGAGAAAGTCCACCCTCAAAGTGGTACATAGATTTAATGCAATCCTTGTGAAAGGACCGTGACAATCTGGACACAGAACTAGATAAAAATCCCCAAATTCATATATAAGTACAAAAGACCCTAAGTAACCATAGCAACCATGAAGAAAAGGAACAGACCTGAAGGCATCAAGATATCTACCTTTAGGGATTAGAGAGATGGCTTAGCAGTTAAGAGCACTGGCTGCTCTTGCAGAAGACCCAGGTTCGAATCTTAGCACCCACATGGCAGCTAACAACCACCTGTAACTCCAGTTCCAGGAGATCCAACACACTCTTCTGACTTCCTCGGGCATTGTACAACATCTAGGCAACACACTCATACACATAAAATAAAATGAACAACAACAACAACAACAAAAGATATCTAATTTCAAGCCACAGGAACCCCAAACAGCATAGTGATGGGCATAAAAACAGACACATAGACCAACAGATTGAAACATGAACTTAGAAATACATGTGGGCATCCATGATCAACTGATCTCAAAAGCAGCACCAAAGGCTTACACTGGAAGAAGGGCAGCATCTAAGCAGGGGTTCTGGGAAATCTGGGTATTCACATAGGGAACATTGAAACTTGACCCCTATCCCTCACCCCATAAAAATATCAGCTCAAGATGAATCAAAGACCTAAATACAAGACCTGAAAGCCTGAAACTCCTGAAGGAAAACAGAGGACACACTCCAAAGCATTGGTATAGGCATGGATTTTCTGGGTAAGAGACTAAAACCACCAAAAAGAAAAGCAAAAATTGACAAATGAGACTACATCATACAAAAACAAAGTTTTCTCACAGCATAGGAAATGAAGAGTCAAGAGACAGCCTAGAGAATAGGAGAATATATTTGACATCTGAGAGGGGGTAAAGTGTCATAACTCAACAACAGCAAAACAAAAACAAGTGACCTAATTGTATACACAGGCAAAGGACATGAATTGACACTCCTCAAAAGAAAAACAAAAATAGCCAACAATAAATGAAAAATGATATCATTAGCCACCAAGAAGACGCCGATCAGAGCTACAGTGAGACAGCATCTTACCCCAGTTAGAGTGGTTATCATAAAAAAAAAATAAAATAAAATGAAGTAAAGAGGGAGGGAGAGAGAGAGAAAGAAAGAGAGAGAAAGAGAGAGAGAAAGGAAGGAAGGAAGGAAAGAAAAAGAGAAAGAAAGAAAGAGAAAAGAGAGAGAAAGAAAGAAAGAAAGAAAGAAAGAAAGAAAGAAAGAAAGAAAGAAAAGAAAAGAAAGAAAGAATCAGATTCAGGTAAAGAAGTGAAGAAAAAGGAACTCAGATAGTGATGGGAATGTAAATTAGTATAGCAACTATGGAAAACAACACCACATTTCCTCAGAAAACTAAAAATAGATCTACCATGTGATCCAGCTAGCTCACTTCTGGTTATATACACAAAGAAAATTAAATCAGCAAATCAGAGATACCTGTGTGCCCATGTTTACTGCAGCACAATTTATAACAGCTAGGATGTGGAATCAGGCTGGGTGCCCAGCAACCAGGGAATGGAAAAGTACAAGTGGCATGCACACACAAGGGTGTATTAGCCAACCGTACGTGAGCCTGAAATCCTCATTTGCAGTGAAATGGATGGAACTGGAGATATTTATGTTAAGTAAAATAGGCCAAACATAGGAAGAAAAGTTTGTATGCTTGCTTTTGCATAGGTAAGCTGAGAAAAAGTTCAGTGGAAAGGGAAGGACATAGGGAGAGTACGAAAGAGGTGGATGGAAGACCAGCAAGATGGCTTAGAGTACTTGCCAGTGAGCCTGATGATCTGAGCTCAGTCCCAGAACTCACATGATAGAAGAAGAGAACATACACACACACACACACACACACACACACACACACACACACAAATATAAACTTTTTAAATAAGAAGTAGGTGGATTTGATGAACCATTAGGAGTAGAGAGATGCATTAATCTTAATAGATACCTCTTCTTTTCTTTTCTTTTTGAGACAGGGTCTCCATCCTTCTTTCCTCCTCTGTTGCCATGATTAAACACTGACCAAAATGAACTTAGGAATGAAAGGGTCTATTTCACCTTTCATCTTACAACTCTCAGATCATAGTCTATCACAAAGGAAGTCAAGCAGGACCCCAGAAGCAGAAATTGAAACAGAGACCACAGAGGAACAGCAACGACTGGCTTGCTTTCTCTGGCCTGCTCAGTCACTCCTTCTCTAGAACCCAGGACTACCTGCCTAGGGATGGCACTGCCCACAGTGGGCTGGGCCCTCTTACATCAACAATCCAGAAAAATGCCCCTTAAACATGCCCACAGGCCATTCTCATGAGGAAAAATTGTCACCTGAGGTTCCCCCTTCCCAGATGTCTCCAGTTTGTGTCAAGTTAACAAAAACTAATCAGCACAGTTTTACCATGGAGCCCTGACTGCCTTGGAACTGGCAGATTTGTCAATGAGGAAATGTGTATGTAAAACATTAATAAGATTTTTTGTGTGGGGGTGTGTGTGCATATTGGTATGTGTTCATGGGTCTCCATGTGTGTGCCCATACGTCGGGAGGCCAAAAGTTGACTTTGAGTGTCATCCTCAGTCATTCTCTAACTTTATTTTTTGAAGCAAGTGTCTCACTAAACCTATAGCTCACTGACTGGGCTAGACCAACTGACCAGTAAGGTCCATGGATCCTCCTGTCTCTCCCTTCACAGAGCTGGGATTATAGGTACCTGCTAGCCCAATTTTTGTTTGCTTAAGATTTACGTGTTTTTTATTTATGTGTATGTGTATGTGCCTGTTTGTCTATATGTGTATTTGCATGTGTGAAGGTGCCCATGGAGGCCAGAAGAAGATCTCCTGGAACTGGAGTTACAGGAGGTTGTGAACTGCCCGATGTGGTGCTGGGAACTGAACCTGGATCCTCTGGGAAAGCAGTTAGAGCTCTTAACTGATGAGCCATCTGAGCTATCTCTTCAGTCCCTGTCTTTGTTGGTTGTTGTTTGTTTGTTTGTTTGGGTTTCTTTTTTCTTTGAGACCAGCTGGCCTAAAACTCAATGTGTAGACCAAGCTGGCCTCCAACTCACAGAGCTCTACCTGCTTCAACCTCCAGAGTGCTATGCCTCAAAGGTGAGTGCCACCACACCTTTATGTCTTTGCTTTTCAATGTGCGTTCAGGGACTCCAACGCGGATCTTCATCCTGGTGTGGTAAGAACTTTATTGACTGAGTTACTCCCTAATCTCTAGGATTGTTCTTAAAGAAATGTTCACCTAAGTAAAGCAAATGCTGTCATATGCATCCCTTAGAAGTAAAGGTGTAAGTAAACATTGGGAAAGAAGACTTTACATCTGGAAGCAAGGAATGCTCAAACACTTTGGGGGGATGAGCAGTGTGCTGGATAGCTTTAGTGTCAACTTGACACACCTGGGTAGAGGGAACCTCAATTGAGGAACTTTCCCCATTGGATTGGCATGTGGCCATGTCTATAGGGCATTTTCTTGACTTTTGAGTGATGTTGGAAGGCCCATGCCACTGTGGGTGGTGCCACTCCTGGGCAGGTGATCTTGTATAAGAAAGCAAACTGAGCATAGGCCAAAGGAGCAAGCCAATAAGCAACATTTCTCCATAGTCCATGCTTCAGCTCCTGCCTCCAGGTTCTTGCCATGAACTCCTGCCTTGACTTTCCTCGATGAAAACTGTACTATAAGTCAAATAAATCCTTTTCTTCCAAGTTGGTTTTGTCAGTGTTTTTATCACAGAAATAGAAAGGTAGCTAAGACAGAAGATTAAGGACAGCCACTAATCCCAACATGGATATGATACATAAATACAAGCAGCTTGACAGCAACTCAGGATTGTTCAGCAGGCTGATCATTCTATACATTCTTAGGAAAGCTGTGCCTATGTATACAAAGAGAAAACACAAAGTGCTCAGTTGTGACATTCTTCATAATAATTAGAACAACACAGCACACAAATACACATACAGACATCCATGAAATGATATGGGTCAAAAGATTTTTGTATCAGCACAAGAATAATGATTGGACTCTACATATATCAACATGAAAGGTTAGAAAAATCATAGGGGAGAACAGTGGGAAAGTAATATAAAAATAGATATACAATGCAAATAATACTACTAATAATAATTAAAGCTGGACATGGTAGCTCATGCTTTTAATGCCAATACTTGGGAGGCAGAGGCAGACAGATCTCTGTGAGATCAAGACCAGCCCAGCCTACTTAGACAGTTCCAGGCCAGACAGGGCTCCAGGGAGACCCTGTCTCAAAAAAAAAGCAAAACAAACAAAAAAATCAGATAGTAAATTCCGAGAGGAGAAAAGTACCCAGGGAATAAAAAGGTTTCTTATTCTGTGCCTTTGAGGTACAAAAAAAATAGAAGAAAAGAAACAAAAATAATGGTCAAATTTAATGCCTAATTCTGGATGGTGTATGATATGCATTCTCTTGGCAATTTGGTCATAAATTAAAAAAAAGAAAATTCATTAAAAAGAATTTTTTGAGACAGGGTCTTGTGTGTAGACCAGGCTGGCCTTGAACTCACAGAGATCTGCCTGCCTCTTTCTCCTAAGTGCTGGGATTAAAAGTAAAGATATGTGTTATTGGACTGGAGAGATGGCTCAGTAGTTAAGAGCACTGACTACTCTTGCAGAGGACTGGGTTTGGTTCCTAGCACCCACGTGGTGGCTAACAACTGTCTATAACTCCAGTTCTAGGAGAGCCAATGCCCTCTGCTGACCTCTGAGGAAATCACATGACATAGGTGCATTTAATATATGCAGGCAAAACACTTATACACATAAAAATTAAAATAAATAAAAGTTTTAAAGGTATGTGTCACTATGCCTGACTCATTAAAATAGCTTTTTAACAAATTTTTAAGTCAGTTGAAACCCATTCTTTTCCCATCCTCTACCTACTTTACTGAGGCAGGAAAAAGTGATTAGAAGTCTAGCAACAATCACAACTATTTTCAGCCATGGACATATAGTTATAGGATCACTGGCTCTATTTCAGATTTGCTCATTTGGTGTGACATGTCACTTGTGTTCCCTGTGTCCTTGAGGGAACTATTTCCTGTACACATTAACAATCTGGTATTGTCTATTCTGTGCACACTTGACAGATCACAAAAGAATACACAAGATGTTAAGTACACAGTGGATAAATTTATCTGTTAAGAATATATGCATGTGTCTACAAACTTCCTTTGCAGTTGACATCGTTCAGTATAGAGGTATTGTTGGGTCTGTTTTCTCAACCAATTAAAGAATTAAAAGGCAGGAAAAATCTCAGACCAGCAGAGAGAAACAGCCAAATAAACTTTTACTGAATGATAAAGAATCAAATCCATACAAATAAACACAGACACACAGACACACAGACACAGACACAGACACAGACACACACACACACACACACACACACACACATACATCACTCATACAGAAAGATGAAGCTCTCCCAGAAACGAGGAATCCAACATCCTCCAAGAAGGGTCTGAGTTTTCAGGGTTTTAGTGGTTTCAACTTGCCTAATATTGGATCAGTCAATTTAAATAAGAGAAAGCTGTTAAGTCACATCTTCATGCTGAGATGTCCAGGGCTACATGGCTCTAAGCAGGTCAGTTGAAGGGACCCTGTTGGAGCTAAAAATAAATCCTCCCTGCCAGAGACCAAGAAGAAGGCAGAAGTGTGGCATCTTTATTACCTCTTAGTGGCCCTGTTTATTAGGAATTTAGTCCCTTACACTTCCCAAAGACAATTTGCTTAAAAAAAAAAAAATCAAGCTGGGTGTAGTGATGCATGCCTGTGATCCCAGCACTCTGGAGGATGAGTCCTGAATGAGTTACACAGTGAAACCCTGTGGGGGCCGGGGCAGGAGCAGGGACACAGAGAGAAATCAGTGAAGAAAGGAAGGAGGGAGCAGCAGCAAAGCATGTGTCTTGGGGAATTTGAGGAATTTGAAAAAGAAATTATTGCATTTGGATGATGCAAAGAGGAACTTGTTTTTCATAACCAAATTTCAGCATTCTTCATCAAAAACAGATACTTTGCATTTTGTTTCTTTGGTTTGGCTTGGCTTCTAGGGCTTAACATACAAACCCATGTGGGTTCAAAATACACTGAATAATTTAATTATAGCTAGAGAAGAAAGCTGTGATTTTGTGAGAAATATCCTAACTCTCTCTAACCTCTGATAAGTGAGGGCAGGTATTTATCTGAGTTTCACACTTAATTTTTATGTTTGATTTTATTTAATGTGTGAGTGTGCCTGCCTGTCTGTGTGTATACCACATGTATGCAGTGCCCACAGAGGCCAGAAAGAGGTATCAGAGCCCCTGGAGCTGGAATCATCTCTAGAATTTTGTCCAATATCTCAGCTGGAGAAATGTGTAAGGAAACAGAGACAATGTCTCCTTGCTGATGGACCAGAGGGAAATCTGCTCCCAGCAGGAAACACTGCCACCAGAGTATCAAAGCACTGGAAGGCAGGTGGTCCTGGGTCTGCACTGGGAATTGCTTCCCCTTCTGCACTTCTGGGCCCAGCTGTATGCTCAGTATGGGGTAGACTAAAGGCTTCCTGTCTTAGGAAACTTGACCTCCAGGTCTCCTTCTTTTCCTAAGGGCATCACATTCAGGTCACCATACCACCTCCCCAACACAGACCTTTTCCCTTTCTCCTGGTCACTTCTCCAATCCTCTCTTACCCATTAGCCCTTGCTCACTCACTTTCCTTAAAGACTGGCTCTTAGCCCACATTTTCCCTCTACAAACTGCAATCACACCCTCATTTCTGCATCTCCAAGACATAGGCCTCTCCCCTACTTGACCTTTCATAGACAATGATAATGTTCATTCCCCTTTATCAGGGTACCATTTCTTATGTCACATACAGAAACTTGAAAATAGGTTACTAAATTTATATTGGCTGGGGTGGGAACACACTTTTGCCTCACAATTCCTGCTTCCACAGGAATTTTTCATGGAAAGCCTCAGCCCTTCAACACCTTCTTAACCTTTCTGCCCCTTTAAGCTACCCTTTCTTCCCCAACAAATCGAGATGCTATAGAGAGAAGTTTAAATATTCTGTGGTATAGCAATTTCCTCCAAATTGAAATACTCCCTCCAGGAAGGAGAAGGGAAACTCATGAGACTCAGAAAGTTAAATAAACATCAAGAGGAGCTTTGAGACTCTGATGGATAACTCCAGCTCAATGCCCAGCATCTTGCAGAGATTGCTGGAGGGAAAGGAGCTGATTCACTGCCAAGACTAATTATGGAAGAGCAGAAGTTGTGTTGGAAATGTGGACAGGGTGTGATTGATGACTTTCAATGACAATCCAAGGTGTTAATTCACTTAGTAGTTATTATGGTTTAAGAGAATGTCCCCCATAGGCTCCAAGTATTTGAACACTTTGTTCTTTATTGTTGACACTGTTTTGGGACATCTAGGAGGTATAGCCTTGCTGGATGAAACAAGTCACTGAGGGTAGGCCATGTTCCACTTCCAGTCTGTCTCTCTCTTCTTCCTGTGCCTGATTGAAGATGTGATCCCTGAGCTTTCAGCTTCTGGCTGCGCCCTGCCATGCCTCCCTGCCATGATGGGCTCTTATCCTTCTGGAACCCTAATCCTAATAAAAGGTTGTATGATCTCAGTGATCTTGGTCATGGTGTTTTAGCACAGCAATAGAAAACTAACTAATACAATAGGCTCAAGAGGGTCCCTTCTCCAAGATTATAGAAGTGGTAAACAGCTGCCCAGGGGAGGGGGGTGACCACTCATACATGGAGAAGACTCTTCACCTGTGGAGCTGCCTACAAGTTGTGCACAGAGCTCCAGGATGCAGCTGCTTTTCAGTTGTCCCTTACCCTGGAAGTAACCCCTCACCTGTTCTCCTATAAGTAACCCCCAATAAACTCATTGATTCATCAAGTTGGACTTTGGTATAACCATTACTTTGGCCTGTTGTGGTTTCCCTAGCTACAATAAGTAGCAGTGTGTGTGTGTGTGTGTGTGTGTGTGTGTGTGTGTGTGTGTGGTGTTCCCTCAGAAAAAGTCTCATATGACATACTTTGTCAACCTCGCCTCACATCCTTGTTTCTTGACATTCCACTATGTCCCCAGCAAATGCTGATCCTGGAGGATCCACCAAGACCAAGCCATAAGCCATTTCTGTGTTGTCTATCTGACCAACAGGAAAGTCTCAAAAGGCCACTGGAGAGGTTACAAGAGGTTACTGGAGAGCAAGGAAAAGCTGAGTCCTCAGCTACTTGGCAAAGATTCTCAGGACTTGGTAGTCCAGCTCTTGAGATCTGACCCTCTCAGGAATTTTCAATCCCTTTTCCTGAGAATAAGCTCACAAGCACTTATTCCAAAAATTTGAATGGTTTTATTTAGCATTTCCTATTCTTGGATTATGATTCTTTCTCCATCCATTTATTTATAAATTTCCTGTGCACAATTCAAAATATTTATTATTTTCTTCTGCCCTTGAAGCTGTGATCATCCATTCTTGGTAACTTTTCTGCTGCTGTGATAGAACACTCTGACCAAGGGAGCTTATAGAAGGAAGAGTTTATTTGGCTCATGCGACAGGGGTGAGTCCATAGTGGGAAGGCATGGTGGCAGAGGTCGCTGGAGTAGAAAGTTGAAGGCTCACATCTTCAAACAGGCACAGGAAGCAGAGAGGGGAAAACTGGAAAAGGGACATGACTATATCAAAGTCTGCCCCTCCAACTCCATGACATGCATCCTCCAGCATGGTCACACCTCCTAACAGTTGGGTCCATGACTTCCCCAAATAGTGCCACCAAATGGGGACCAAGTGTCCAAATAGTTGGAGCCTAGGGAGGACATTCTCATTCAACCCACCACACCATCCCTGGAGCTAAGCCAGTTTCTTTAAAGTCACTAATCACTCTGAGTTAACAGAGGCCCATGTTTCTCATCTTGGAGCTTTTAGCACTAAGTCACTTCTTTCTTTAAATACTTCTCTCTGGGTCAGCAGAATGCCTTATGAGGTATGCTGGGTTTTTTACCAACTTGACACAAACTGGAACCACCTGGTAGTATGAATAAGTGCGCTCCATAGACTCCAAGTATTTGAACATTTTGTTCCTAGTGGGCAGCACTGTTTGGGGGGTTTTAGCAGGAGTGACCTTTTTGGAGGATGGTGGGCATTGAGGGTTTATAGCTCCATTTCTAGTCTATCTATCCCTCTGTTTCCTGTACCTGAATGAAGATGTGAGCCCTCAGCCTTCTACTCTGGCTACCTCCCACCTCTGTGCCTCCCCCACCATTATGGACTCTTAGCCCTCTGGAACTGTAGGCCAATTAAACTCTTCCTTCTTTAAGTTGCCATGATTTATCTCAGCAACAGGAAAGGAACTAATATACCTGGGAAGCAAGAACCTCAATTGAGGAATTTCCCTTATCAGATTGACCTACAGGCATGTCTGTGGGACATTTTCTTAATTACTAATTGATGTAGGAGGGCTCAGCCCACTGTGGGCGGTGCCATCCCTGGGCAGATGGGTCTGGATTGTGTAAGAAAGGTAGCTGAGCAAGCTGGGGAGCAGTGTCCCTCCATGGCATCTGCTTCAGTTCCTACCTTGAGCTCCTGCTCTGACTTCCATTAGTGATGGTGACGAATTGTGACCTAAAAGTTGTAAAATGAAATGATCCCTTTCTTCCCCAAGTTGCTTTTGATCACTGTTTTATCACAGCAACAGGACACAAACTAGAGTAGCGGGTAAAATGCTGCTATAGGCCTGACAAATTGAGTTTGATCATATGGACTCACATGGTAGAAGACAAGAACCAGCTCTCTCAAGTTGTCTTTGACTTCCACTCTCCCACCCTGGCATGAGCATACACACACAGAGAGACAGAGAGACAGAGAGAGAGAGACAGAGAGAGTTAATAAGTGTAATTTGAAATGCTTCTCTTATCTCGTACTTGGTATCTCTACCCTTTCCCATTTCATCTTCATTTATCTTTAAATGAAAGCATTTCTGTACCAGTTTGCTTTTCTGTTGCTGTGATAAACACCATGACCTAAAGCAGTTTGTGAGGTACAGGGTTTATTTCATCATCTATTAAGTTACAGTCCATCATTTGAGGGAAGTCAGGGCAGGAACTCAAGCAGGACAGGAACTCCAGTGGGGCAGGAAATTGAAGCCGAAACCACAGTAGAATGCTGCCTGCTGGCTTGCTCCTAAGTTTGCATTCAGTTACCCATCTTATCTAGACCAGGCCCACCTGTGTAGGAATGGTACTACCCACAGTGGGCTGGATCTTCCTATATCCATCAGCAATCAGAAAAAAATGTCCTATAGACATGCCTACAGGCAAATCTGATGAAGGAAATCTCAACCCTTATGGATGCTTGAGATTATTCCTTATTTAATAGCCTGTATTAATTGTACAAAATAATGGGTGAACTTCATTATGGCATTTTCATGCATGTATAATGTTGTTGCCTGAGTTCCCTCAGAGTCTCCTATGCTATCAAGCAAACCACATAACATATCTTTATGTGCATTTATTATTATTGTGGTGGTACCCAGTGCCTAGCCCCGTGCCTCCCGGGCAGCGAGGCTCAGAGCCTGCCCTATCAGATTGCACCACGCTCATAGTCACCGCTAGCATTCGCTCACACTTCGAGGGCCAGTGATCTCGCCCCATGTCCGTAAGTGTCGGGCCAGTCTGTCTTGAGCTGTTGTATGCAGGAGTGCATTCCCCATGCCACGGCTCGTATCTTCTGTCCCAAGATGGCTCCCAGCAGCCCCTCAGTCATCCACACTCCATGGCAGGCTCTGCCCCTTGGAGGAACTAGCCAATTGGGAGACAAATATACTTTGATAATATTCACCCCCGTTACACTCACTACTCCCCCATGCATCATCCACTTCCTTTTCTCTAACAGATCCTTTCCCACTTTCATGAACACCCCCCCATTCACATATAAGA
>NW_008349354.1:1069796-1072901 GCF_000622305.1 Nannospalax galili
GGAAGGGTTTATTTGAGTTTATGGTGCCAGGGGAATTACAGTCCATCATGGCAGGGAGGCCTGGTGGCTGGAACAGGAGCAGCAGAAGTGAAGCTCTCACATCATCACTCAGGCACAGGAAGCAAGAGAGCAACTGGAGACCTGGCAAGGCTTAATAACTCTCTAAGCCCACCCCCAGTGACATGCTTCCTCCAGGATAGCCACACCTTCTAAAACCTCCCAAAATAGCACCATCACCTGGGGACAAAATGTCCAAACACTTGGAGACAAAGGGGACATTTTCATTCAAACCACCACAGTGTATGACTGAACAATTCTTCTGTAATCACTTGCATTGTGAGAAATCCATCATATCTCAGCCTTCTCCATTCCTCTGGGATTCTGCAAGAGAAGGCATGGGAGGACTGCATTCTTCAAGACCATTCTCACTGAGATCCCACTGAATAGCCCACCACCCAGTCATGGTTCTGGGTTCCTGCATACCACAACCTCCATTTCACAAGAGAGCCCAGTTAGCATAAGGCTGTTGAGTAGGACAGGTTTCTATTGAGGGTCAGAGAAAAGATAAGAGTATAATTAAGTCATAGCTCAGAAAGACCTCTTAAGTGGCTCTCTGGATGCCCTGTGCATTGATGGGCTCCTCTTCTTTTCCAGCATCTCCTGGCATCTCCCTCTATATTTCTTCTGGGTCCCATCTGTCACTACTACAAAGTGGCCAGTTCCCTCACTCATAACCCACAGCAATTTGGCCTCTTGTTTTGCATATACCCTTGTGAATGTTCAGGGAGTGTCAGCTTTGACCTCCATATGACCCAATTAGGATATCTTCTAAAATAAACATCCTCAATACTTTTACCATTTTATGATGCCTCAAAACTCTTATCATCGAAATAACTTATTTTCCTCCTAAGCTTGTATCTTAACTCACCAGCAAATGTATGTCTTCTCATTCATATTAAATTTTAAGCATCTTTGCTACATCTCAACCAACCTACTTTCCCTCTGTTCCACATATTTGTTGACTCTATTTATTGACTAGAGAGAATGATATATTACAGGAGGCCACGGGGTAGATGGGATGAGTAAGGGAAAAAGAGACTGCTTTGTATCAATGATGGGAAAGAAATCTAGAAGGCTGTGTTTGCATAGTCAGAGGTAACCCAACACTGGGAGATAGAAAGTGCACGTAAGTAACCGTTGACAAGGTCTTAAAGTTCCATACTTTTTCCAGAATGTACTGTTTCTTTATCGGGGTCTAGGTTACTAATTTTTCTGTAAATATTGAGCATCCTAGGAAACAATTTTCCCCAATTCTTTTTGTTCTGGAATTAGAAGTGTTTGGGAATGATCTCTCTGCTGGCTGAGCACTCACGTCAGGGTGTGGGTTGCCCTCGGATGGAAATCACTTCCTATGGTTTATCATTGTTCAATTCATCCTGATACTTCAATTCATTCCCAGGGGACAACTCTCTCTCTCTCTCTCTCTCTCTCTCTCTCTCTCTCTCTCTGTCTTAATTATCCATCATTTCTTCTCATGGGATTAGTACTTTTTCCCAGCTATTTATCCTTCAGATCAACATAATTGTCTTTTCTAAAAATTGTTCTTTATTCTTGTCTGTGCTGGTTAGTTTTTAAATGTCAACTTGCCATAACATAGATTGAGCCAGGAGAGTCTCAGTTGAGGTATTGTCTAGATCAGGTGGGCCTGTGGGCATGCCTGTGGAGAGCTGTCTTGATTACTAATTGATGTAGAAAGAATCAGACCGTTGTGGGCAGCTCCATTCCCTAGGCAGGGGCTCCTGAGCTGTATGAGATGAGAGGAATCCAGAGGAGACACAGAAGTAGAGACACACAACATGGTATGTCTGTTCCTTCTCCTCTCGACTGTGGATGGGCCTCGCTGCTTGAATTCCTGCCTTGATTTCCCCTCAATAATGGCCTGTCACCTGGAATTATAAGCTGAATAAACCCTTTCCTCCCCTACATTGCTTTTTGTCAGGCTATTTTATCAGAGGAACAGGAATAAAATCAGGACACTATCTCAGAATTTCAAAGGCTCTTCTTTTAATGTGGCTTGCTCCTAATCACCCCTTGGCAAATCTGCCAACACCAAGGATTCAACAGTCATATTCTGTTCTGGGTTTGACATTGGCAGTAGAAACAAACGACACATTCTGAGCCCAAGGATTTCATGGTTTAAGCATTTAAATACTTTTATAACTATGTAAATTTTAAAACATTGTAATTTAGAAAAACACCACTAGGCTACTGACCTCACTGAGCTTTTCCACACATCTTTAATATCATTTGGAAATAATTACTATCTCCCATTATTACCTCAGTCCTCCTCCCTGTATTTCCACATCTGACAGAAATTGGGGGGCTGAGGATGTAGGTCAGTGGTAGAGCAGTTGTCTCACATGCTGAGGCCCTAAGTTCAATCCCCAGAATTGAAAAAGAAAAGAAGATTAAAGAAAGAAAAGTAAGTAAATAAAAGAAAAGAAGGAAGGAATTGGAGATGAGACAGTTTAGAAGTTCATATTTTTAAAAATTTAATCCAGGAGCCAGTGAAATGATTCAGCATATAAAGACACTTGCCACCAAGATTGACAACCTGAATTCAATTCCCAGGACTCACATGGTAGAAGGAGAAAACCGACTCCTGTAAATTGTCCTCCAGCTTCCACACATGTGCCATAGCACAGGAGAGGACAAACACACACAATTAAAATATATATATATATATATGCACATATATACATATATATATATATGTATGTTAGGATCCGAGAGTCGGGACTAATTCCCACAGACACAAAGAAAAAATGCATAAAAATTTTATTCAGAAATTTAAAGTATCAAGTAACCAAATTAACGGCTAGCCGGGCATGGACTCCACAAGCCAAAGATGGCGTCCAGCCCCGAACAATAGCTGGCAGGGGCTTTTATTGAAGAACTTCACATAAACCCACATGCACCAAGCATCTTTTAGAATAATTGGATGGCCCCATATCCTGGGTACGGGGAAAGTTTTGATTGGTAGGGGCTGTCTTCAGGGCATTGGAATGTGCTGACTAATATCTT
This sequence comes from Nannospalax galili, assembly GCF_000622305.1. Lineage (NCBI taxonomy): Eukaryota > Metazoa > Chordata > Mammalia > Rodentia > Spalacidae > Nannospalax > Nannospalax galili. Next base: position 1,072,881 of record NW_008349354.1, read on the forward strand.
TAGGGCCAGAGGTTTTCGTTC
>NW_008349354.1:1073989-1077868 GCF_000622305.1 Nannospalax galili
ATAGGGCTAGGCACTGGGTTCTCATTCCTTTGTAAGTTAATAAATGCACATAAAATATATGGTTTGTCTGATAGCACAGGAGACCCAAAGGGAATTCAGGTAACAAAACTGGTGTAGTCTGGCTGGATAAAGGATCTACAGCCTTGGGGATGTGGGTCTCAGAAAGCAGCGCTGTTCCTGCAGCCCCTGTGGTGGCTCAGCTGGGCTCTGAGTCCCAAAGCCAGGAGAGAAGCCAGTCAAAATCCATATGCTTAATGGGGTTAGGGATAGTCATATGGGTTATACAATGGATCATAAACTCTGTAACTAAAAAGAGGCCAGCAGCGCAGAAGCATGGGCCACAGCTGTCTTGTAAATGTGGATATGTTGTGGGTAGGTGAAGATTTGTTGAAGGTTACCCAAAGGCTAGAAAATCTTCTTTTACCTGCTCTGGACCGAGAGAGAGAGAGAGAGAGAGAGAGAGAGAGAAAGCAGCCACTGCATGATAAAAGATGTGCCCCAGGCGGGGAGAGCTGAAAAGGCTGAGCTGGCAGACTCAGGTGCAGAGCTGGAGAGAGAAAAAAGGTGGACATTTTGACTTGTGTAAAGTCCAAGGACTCAGGGGAAAAGACAGATAATAGTAAAAAGGGAAAAAAGCTAACTGTGCTGTAGCTAGGAAATATTCCATGCTAGAACTGTTAAAACTAGGAAAAACTTATAAGCAAGCAAGCAGAGAGCCCCTGGCCACGTGGCTTGTGAGAGTATGGGACATGGGGGCAAATGATGTCAGTCTAAGTCCTTCAGAAGCTTCACAGCTGAGTTATATAACCACCCATGCGTCCTTGCGATATAGGCTGTTAAACCTAGGCCAATGCAGAGGGGAGCAGTCCTTAATGGTGTGGCTGGTTGAAGGCATTAAAGATACATGGTTGTCACCAAGGGAGACTAACATGGTTAGCAGGGGCTGGAGGGCTATAAAGGAGGGGCAGGCATTACTGAGAGAACTAGGTATGAGAAAAGCAATATATGTTCACTGGGACAGATAAGACTGAGTTCATCAGAGATATGAAAGAAAACCTAATTCAACTGGGACCAAGAGAATGGTATGGGGCTTTAAAGGTTTTACTAAGCCCTTTGATGGGACAGGATCTTTGTAAAGTGAGAGAGGCTTTGGCAATTAGCAGATCTAAGTAACTCTGACCAGAGAGTGAAACATGTCTGTAGAATAACAGAACACCCTACAAGACATGTAAAAAAGACCCGACAGAAGAAATGGTCAGCTTGGGTTACTCAAAGACAAATGTGGCAAGACTTATGTCAAGCCCAAAACCTCAGAGAAAAAATTGAGAGAAAACCAAATTTGGTACTAAGGTGTTTCTGGAAGGTTTTAAAACCAGAACAGTTTACAAAGGACATTCGAAGGATAACAACTATACAAGGGGTGGTTAAGAATCCCCAAGGATTAAATAAGATGCATTTCTCTTCTGATAAAGGCTATACTAGGGGTGGAAGCAGGTTTTCCCACCACGTTCTCCCCCAGCAACCTGGTGTGGTCAATGGGAAGATGACAGATGTGTCTACAGTCAGGAGGCAGACCCAAAGCCTCTCTGACTCAGGGAACCAATAAGTGCAGCGGGGATAGGAGAAGCCCCCTGCCTCCTTAGCCCAGTGCAGGGTCAGGCAACTGGAGCCAACACCTGTACGTGTATTAACCAAATTATGCCTCATACTCATGCTATGGTACCTAATAAGGATCTATGGAGAAAACAGCTAATACAAATGGACAAAACCCTTCCATGCTGTGTGAGACCTTGTCTATGATTTATTTAATATATAATATTAACGTTCCTTTGAGTGTTTTACAGATGTGAAACCCATTTGAAAGATACCTGAAAAAGCAAAGGCTTACTATAGACAACTGTTAAGAAAATCTACAGTACCAGGGGTGGGTTGCCCCTCTGAGCTGTTGGTCAGAGAGAAATCCTTGAGGTCCTCCAATTCACCAAGGCTATTGCCATTAATGTCAGCTGTATGCTAGAAAGGTCTGTAAGGCCACATTGCTGAGGACACTGCATGTTGTGAGCGTGGGAGAAGAAGAGATGGAACTGAGATTAAGCCAAAAAACTCCATGCCACTGGATGGATGACATTCATATTGATGTGGATGGTTGGGAAGAAAGGATCCCCTATAATTCTACTCAACGATGGACCCCATGTGCTGGACACTGTGGACATGCCAAGCAATACCTGCAAGTGCAATAATGGCTCAACCAACACACATACAACTGACAGATTTCTAATTGGATAAGGTCTGCTCCTAGGGGTGAAACACACATCTGGTGCTATAGACCAGGCCAGCACTTTGCATCAAGACAGGCTACAGGCCCTAGTGGAGAAGCCATCATGAGTATACTGTTTAATGAGTATAGTACACCTACTGGGATATCTTCTAGGCGTTTGTATTTACATTCATGTTTGTTTAAATGTGTCTACTTCCTTCCATTTGTCTTTATAGTAGAAGAAACACCACCAAGATAGATCAATGGCCATGGCTTGAAGACAAATAATGGGAAGGCCCAAGATTGCCATGATACAAGAGAGATCGCCCTACACCTATCACCCCCTCCAAGGCTCAGGGACTTTAGCGGAAGATGGATGGAAAGATTGTAAGGGCGGAGGAAAGGGGTGGAATGTCTCCCAATTGGCTAGTTCCTCCAATGGGCAGGGCCTGATGTTTAGCGTGGACTATGAAGGGGCTGCTGGGAGCCATCTTGAGATGGAAACTGGGTGCACATGCTGTGGGGAACACGCAGCCAGCCGCAGCAACTCAAAGACAGAATGGACTGATTCTTGTGGATGCGGGGTGAGATCACTGGCCTCTGAGGCGTGAGCGAATTCTAGCTGGGACTATGGTAGTCATGGCAGGGTCTAATATGGCCGGCTCTGACCCGCGGTGCTGGAGGGGTGGGGCTAGGCGCTGGGTTCTCATTCCTTTGTAAGTTAATAAATGCACATAAAATATATTATATGGTTTGTCTGATAGTGCAGGAGACCCAGAGGGAATTTGGACCACACATGCTGAGGAGACTGATGTCATTTAAGCACTTTCAACAAGGTGATGTAATAAAATCCAAGGTGGAGCCTGAATCCTCAAATCTCCACATATTTCATAAATTACATTTCTTTTTTAATATTTTATTTACTATTTTTAGTTTATATGTATGAGTGTATTGCTTGTACATATGTGAATGCACCCATGTCACGCAATGCTGCAGAAGTCAGAAGAGGGCTTCGGATTCCCCTTGAACTGGAGTTAAGGATGAACCTGGGTCCTCTTCAAGAGCAGTCAGTGCTCTTAACCACTGAGCCATCTCTCCAGCCCCAAATTACCAAATTACATTTCTTTAAAGATCATCTTGACATTATTTTTCTTAAGAATTTCATATTATTTTCTGAACTGTCTGCCATGGTTTTATGTCATTGGGGTGTCTCCTAAGGGCTTAAACTGAAATCTGATACTGCAGAGAGTTAGCCACGGAGGGAGGAGCTTCTGGGCGCTATCTTGGGACAGAAGCCCTGAGCCGCTGTCAACTCACTTTGACGGCAGGTGTGGAGAGAACGATGGCCGGAATCTCACCCGAGTGGACATGAGAGGGGGCATTTACAGATCTGGGGCGAGACTGCCAGCCCAATATGCCATAGGAGAAGTTAACAGAGACTGTGGGCTGGCACAGAAGTGATCTGGAGCTGTGCCAAGCTGCACACAGCTGAGTGCGTGTCAAGTGTTCGTTTCTTTATAAGTTTCTCCATCTCCCCCCTCCCTACCCAAGATATAAAATGAAAAATTCAGAAAAAAAAAAAGGTTTGTTCGATAGCGCTTTGAGCAAGAGACCCTGGAAAA
>NW_008349354.1:1078460-1079758 GCF_000622305.1 Nannospalax galili
GCTAGCTGCCGTGTGGGTGCTGGGAGCTAAATCCAAGTCCTCTGCAAGAGGAGCCAGTGCTCTGAACTGCTAAGCCATCTCTCCAGCCCAAGATACCATATCTTAATCTATTATGACCAGAAAATAATTCTGATAGAAGCTTCTTTCAGGATTGTTTTTAGTGACTCTATGTTATATTGGAATGCCATTTTTCTTCTTACATAACATTTTCTTTGAAAATTAGAGGGAAAAAGTAGGCATGGTGGTGCGTGCCTATGATCTTAGCACTTGACAGGTGGAAGCAAGAGGAATTCAGAGTCATCCTTACCTATATAGTGAGTCTGAGGTCAGCCTGGGCTATATGAGACCATGTCTCAAAAAAAAAAAGTCTGCAATCCTTTTATGTGTAAAGTAGAAAAGGATAGATTTTCTGTTTTGTAAGATTCTGCCTGACTGTGTGTAGGAAATCAACAAACAGCGCATCAGTCCATTTTAAATAAAATAGAGTGGACCAGGGGCTGGAGAGATGACTCCTCAATTAAGAGCACTGACTGCTGTTACAGAGGACTCAGGTTCAGTTCCCAGCACCCACAAGGCAGCTAACAACCATCTGTAACTCCAGTTCCAGGGGATCCGCCAACAACCTCTTCTGAACTCCATGGGCATTGGATGACACAGGTGCATTTACAAACACACACATAAAATAAAAATGAAAAATATTTTTAAAATATTGAAGGTATTTTGTGTTTTAGGTAACTTTCCTCTTGCACATCTGGTATCTTGTCTAAATTAAATCTAAACTAGGCTTGATGGCTTGCACCTGTAATCCTTGCACTCAGGAGACTGAGGTAGGAGAATTGTCATGAAGTTCAGTCTAAGAGTGAGACCCTGTGTCAGAAATAAATAAATAAATAATAGAATTGCTTCATCAGCATTCAATCATCATAGCTATGGTGTGTGTGATAGTGGTTATATGGACAAATTAGGTTTTAGTCTCTTTTTCTATTTATTTTCTTAAAATAGAGCCATGCTATTTAGCCTAGGCTGGCCACAAACTCACCATCCTGATGCCTCAGTCTGTCACATTCTAAGATTACAGGTGTGTGCCACCACCCTGGCCAGCTTAGTTTCCTGTTCCATCTTTTGTAGATGCAACATCCTCTGTTGAATTTTAATTGTTCCATAGCAAGGCCTTGTTATGCACAAATTTAAGGTTAATCTTCTGGTAATAAATTTAAACTGTGTTGAGGGCTAGAGACACAGCTAATGAATGAGTAGAGTGCTTGACTAGCGCACATGAGGTTCAAGCTTCACTATTA
>NW_008349354.1:1080249-1084450 GCF_000622305.1 Nannospalax galili
TCTAATAGTCTATTTCAGCATTTACACCCTCGTTCTTTTTGCCTTTTATTTTTCCGTCCCATCAATTGCTGCTACTTTTATAAACACTCCCTTCTTGTCCTTTTTATTGGGAGCCTAAGCATTTCCAGTCACAAATATCTTCTCTCTTTAAAAGCCGACCTTAAAAATGGATTTTAAAGCATAGACTCAGAGTAGACCTTGAAAATGTGCTTTAAAGCACAGACTCAGAGTAACACATTCTGTCTTTGAACTAGAATATAAAAACCAATCAGTTACAACTCAGATTTTTTTCTAAGGTAAGAATTTTATGTTTTCAATTTATTTTTAATTATTTCTTTATGGTGTGTGTGTGTGTGTGCACACACACACGCGCGCACATGCAGGCCATGCACACAGTGGTGGAGCGTGATGCTTCTAAGCCACATTACAGTTATATCTGAATAAAGAAATCAACCTGACTCTTAGTGTTAAGGGCACGAGTAGAGCTAAAGTCTGAGAGCCACACATTTCTTCTGTTGTGTCCTGAAACTGCTCTCTAGCCAGGCCTCATACTTCTATTTGAAGAGTTTCTCCAGCATGAATTGGGGGACAGCAAGCTTGGATCCACCAGATCTTACCAGAGAATTTTGCCCTTTGGTCCCTAGGTAGTCCTAAAATAGCTCCTACACACAATGTCAAGCAGATCTCAGTTATTCTCACTGTTTTTGGCACTCTGATTTTCTAATCCAAGCACACCCACATGAATTCACTGTCTTTGGTGGAGGGCAAAGTGGGTCCTGGGGGATTAAGGTCAGGTGCACAGGTCACAAGAGCACTTGGCTGGGTGAGCTTGTTTCCATTATAAACAGTAGCTTTTTGGTTGCAAGGTTAAGTCAAAGTTGTTAGTTCAGAGTCTGTCTACATTGTAAGTCATTCCTGCAGTCAAGGACAACATTTTGGGAATTAGTTCTCTCAAACAGAAACCCTTGTTTTGAGCAGAACCTCTCTGCTTGTTTCTGCTGCTACTACAGATTAGCTGACCCACAAGTTTCTGATTGATTCTCCTATCTCTACTTCCCTCCTCTCACCTCAGAAGTGCTGGGATTACAAATGCTCACTCCTTCATCCAGCTTTAGATATGGGTTCTAGGGATGGAAATCAAGTCCTTAGTCTTGTGCAGCAAGCAATTTTACCCACTGTGTATTACAGGCCATGGGCTGCCCCCTCCCCCCATACACTTTGTCTCCAGTTGGTGGCACTGTTTGGGAGATCATGAAATCTTTAGGATGTGTGGCTTTGCTTTCGGAAGTGAGCCACTGGGAGCGGCTCTGAGAGATCAGAGCTTTGCCTCACTTCTGGTTGACCACCTCTGCTTCATGTTTGTGATTGAGCAAGTGAGCTCTCTGCTTCCTGCTCCCACCACTATGCCTGCCACTTGCTACCATGACGGACTCTGATCTCCCCTGGAACTGTAAGCCCAAATAAGCTCTTCCTCCTATAAGTTACCTTGGTCATGGTATTTTAACAGAGTAACAGAAAAGCAACGAAACCAGTTAGATCTCATTTACGAGTTCTCAAAGCATTTCCAAATATGACTTCAGAGAACTGGGGAGTTATTTCAGCCAGGTACTTATCAAGCCAATTTTGAAAAGGTAAAGTAGATTAGTAAACGAGAAAGTGAGAACCCTATCCATCTTCCCATTGTATTAGACTTTTTTATTGTGTTTTGGGTACTATTCCTTCACTTAACATAAAATACTCTTAATTTTTTTGTGCTGGGGAGGAAAGGGTTTATTTCAGCTTACAGGTTACAGTCCATCATCATGGGAACCCAAGGCAGGACCTCAAGGCAGAAACTGAAGCCTAAACCTCGGAGGATCCTGCTGACTGCCTTGCTTGTCCCCCAAGGCTCACATTTAGCTTTAGCTACCTTTCTTTTTTTTTTAAACAAATAATTTATTGAGAATTTCATATGTGCATATAAGGTGTTTTGATCAAATCCATGCCCACTCCCTCCCCTCCAACTCCTCCCATATCTCCCCATCACTTTTTTTCTGATAACTTCATGTACTCTTTCTTCTTCTTTAATTTTTTATGGGGTTTTTGGCTACTCTAACATTCCCCCTTCTGAAGAGATAACCCTAAAACCTTTTAAGGATTAGATAAAAGCTCCCAAATATTTTAAACATTTTTGGCCTTTGGAACGGAGTAGGTTGCTAAGAGGCCCAAGGACGTTGCGAGTTTTGGCCAAGAAACTGGTTACTTTTCTTTGGGGTTTTTTTTACCCTAACTGCCTAGCAAATTCCTACCTCCTATTCTTACTGTTAAGGTTCAGATAGCCCCGCTCCCTCACCAACAGGACCTCAAGGACCTCACAAGCCCCTGAGAAAAGGGAACTGAGTTAATAAGCACCCTGGTCTTTGAAGTCAAGAAAAGCAGACTTTTCTCCACTGTTTGGCCAACACAGCAGGCTTCACCTTTGATCTCCAAAGAGAACAGGTTTTAACAGTCCCGCGCTTCCACTTCCCCCTACCCAACTTTAAAAAGAATACATTTTGTGCCAAAACCCAGTTCTTGCTTTGGGGGGGCCCACAAGGACTTCTTCAGTGCCACTAACTTGGCTTTCAGCTATTTGCTTTCAAGGTGCAAGGGGAGCTGACACTCTGTGATGACTAGACCTATGAAGCAGATAAAAATTTGCTGTACTCCAGGGCCAAAACCTTACAAGAGACAAGCTACTACCAACACATAGTTACAACAATGAGAGGTAAAAAGTAATAGTCTACTTGAATGGGAGGCTTGAGATGCCATCTCTACTGGTCTTAACTCCTCCCTTTTCTACATTGTGATTCTAAGCCTCTTTTTCTCTGAAATAGAGTTATTCCCCTCTCTGATACTCAGATGCTCTATGCTTACTTATGTTCCTGCCCCATCATTCCCTGAGTGCTTTCTAATTAAAATGTCAAGGTAATATTAATTAACTAGAAAAAAGTCAGAACAGGGCAATTTTCAAATGTTCATATGAGAATCCACTGGAATTTCATGACAAGAGCTTCCAAAAGCATCCCTCTATTGGGATCCTCTTCATTTTTCTTTTGTCTTCCAAGGCTGGACTCTAGAGTGATGGATTCAGGATTTGCTTTCAGGTGTTTTGATGGCTCTTGGAGAATCAGTGTCAGTTCCCTCTCAAAGACTTCTAGATAGGGGGAGAAAAAAATTTACCCATCATTTTAGAACAATAGCTGGTTGTCGCCCTTAGCTACAGTGGGCACTACAGTACTGGAGACCAAGATTTGAAGTCTTACATCTGAGTATCACTTTCTGGTTAGGAACAAAATCATCAATGAGAAATAATTGTCTAAATTACTTTTTATACAGACTTAAGCCTAATGTCTGGGAAGTGTAATCCTTTGAACTCTTAAAGAAATATACTGATGACTTTACTCTTTGGTTATACTTTCCTTTTGGGTGTTTAAGACCATACAGTTGGCCCAAATAAATCAATTTATTTTTACACTTAAGGTCATTTAAGGATCTGTTCCTCAGGGGTCACATGAGCTTGGGAGGAGCTCCTGGCTCCTTTCTTTTACCAGTTGCATTATGTGAAGATAAGTCAAAAGTCCTGCTCGATCATGTCTGGCTTCACTTGGAAGCATGAATGAGATGTTTCCTCCGAGTTGATCCTCCTCTTTGTAGACTGGACACACTGGTTCAAGTCCATTTCATGGGGTCTCCATGGCCTCCCTGAACAAGAGGACAGGTGACTCACCACAGTTACAGGACATTTTGAAAGATGTTCCATAGTGCCCTGGAACTTAGTTGACCTTGGAGGGCAAGGAGCAAAAACTGTCCTTTAAGTCCCTCTGACCACATTAGTATAGGCCTCAAACTATGGCTGTTAAACATCCAATAAAGTTAGTTCCACCAGTCTGGTACTTTTAATTATCATGTGCTGTGTAGATAACGCTTGGGTAAATAAACAAATATTCTCAGATAAACTTTGACTAGATATATATTTTGTTGCTTAAACTAGTTGACTAAACTATGACCATAGACATTTAAGATTTTGTGTACATTATTTTTGTCTCATCCTTTATATATCATAACAAACCTAAACAGACCTTCATTACTTGCTTAGACTTTCTCATTTTTTCTATTTTGGAAAATATCTTCATTTTATGTCCTTTTAACATCTTTTACATTTTTTTTATAACCGTGAGAC
>NW_008349354.1:1084688-1111065 GCF_000622305.1 Nannospalax galili
TCCTTTACCCAGTATGGGTCAAATACTCTTAATTTTTTCAGAAATATTTGCTCTGATAACACACACACACACACACACACACACACACACACACACACACACACACTCCCAGATGGAAAAGGCCCACAGATTTTCTCTACCCATGGAGTCATAAACAGGTTACACTGGAGACACCCACATCTATTCAACTGGTAGCATCTGCAGTAGTATTTAGTTGAGTATTTAATTGAAAAGAAACGTAGCTCCAGGTCTACTCAGTGGTTTGTCAGCTGTCTGACATGCACATGGGAAAGGAAGGGACAGCCTGTGCTCCAACACATACTCAGTTCTCTTGTGTGGAAACTGGACCTCAGAAAGTCTCCATTATTGGTTGTCAGGCATGTGGCTGAATGAGGATGAAACTGTACTAGAATCCAGAATTTGGATGAAGTCTCTCTTTTACTTCATAGAGCTCATATTCACATGTACAGTTACACATGAAACCATGACTGAATCTCCAGCTTGGGAAGACAGACACCTACAGAATATTCACAATTAACTGCACTCTGAAAAGAACCTTTCCATTACTTGTACATATGAAAACACCTGTAGGAACAAGAATAGCTGTGACTTTATTGAGGTGAGACATGAGGTGATATGTAAAACATACTTACTTACAAAACTTCCATTTCAAAAATCTCAGCCGGAAGCACAGCATCAAACAAGTCCTTCAAGCATGTTTATTACTGTTTGTTTAAATGGGGATGTCTTAAGATGTTCTGGCTTCCCAGCTGCCTGTGTCTGTGCTCTGGGACATTATGTCCTCTGGAAAGAGAAAGAAATGAACAAAGCTTGAGCCTGAGGGAAAAGTGGAAGTAAACCCTTTCCCTCAAGCTAATCTTCCTGCAAAGCCATAAATACGACATATTGTAAATAGAGATAATTAACTCACCCCTTATAAATATCATTATTATTAACCCCAGAGGAGATTTTCCCTTGGGGTCTAGAATCCCCAGTTCTGAAGGTCCAGATACTTCCAGATAGACTGTAGATTGACTGAGGAAACTGAGATGCTCTTACCTCAAGAAGACAAATGCTGTGATAGTTCCCGGGCAATTAATATTGAAGGAAAATGATCCATTTATCCCATCCCTCTGCTCCTGTCCTCTGAAACAGGTGGGTAAATATTGACCCATTCCATCAGGAAAGATGGTTGTGGCCAACGCAAAATTGATTTTTTTACTTATATATCAGTCTGAGGTATAAGTTGTAAAAGTATAGATAGACAGGTATATTGAGAACTTCATAAATATTAGGAATGGAAGGTTTTTTTCACACCGTTCTTAGCTTGAGAGAAGGGAGAGTTTCAACAACATGGTATATAATTTGAAACATTAAGTGAAAAAATTTAAATGCCTACAGTGAATTATAATCATGTGTGATTTGCACATGACTCTGCCCCACTAAGTTCTGACATAATACCAAATATTTTCAGAAGCAACAGTATGACACAGCTGTAAAGGACAGTGGAGAAAGTGAGTGCATGCCCTTGGACCGTCTTTCATCCTTGACTGATGACCTTGATGACCACTGGGAACCAGCAGGTCTCTTTTGAGAGCCTTTGGTTCTAGCTCTGCTGGGCTTTGGATAATCAACTTGGGGTCCTTTTCTTCTGTGGTGGTTGGTTCAGGGATAAAAAAGAGGGGTGGCGATAGGGACACTTGCATATCCATGCTCACTGATGCTCAGCTCACAATAGCTACGAAGTGGGATCAGCCTAGGAGTCCAACGAGTGATGAACGGATAATGAGAATGTGCTACATTTATACAATGGACTTTTATTCACCTGAAAAGAGGGGGAAAAAAAGGAAAGTTGGAACTTGCAGGTAAATAGATGAAACTGAAAAAAGTATATTGAGTGAGGCGACCCAGGCCCCAAAGCACAAACACACATGTTCTCCTTCATATGTAGACCCTAGTCTCAAATCTTTAATTCTGTGTTCAACTTGGAGTCTCTGTAGAAGTCGGAAAACTAGAAGCAGACTTTGGGAACGTAAGCAATGTGACCGTGGAGGGGAGGACACTGGAGGTGAAAAAGTTTAAGTAAGGAGGTGTGGGGGATATGGAGACAAGTGGGGACAGGGAGGGTAATCAAAATGAAGAGGACATGAAAAATCCATATGTAAACCTACTAACTCATGACCAAATATAAAAGTATAACATATAAATGAATGAACAAATAAATAATAAATAAATAAATAAATAAATAGAGTTTGAAGGAAGATACCCTCCATGAGTGGAAAAAAACTATTCCCAGAAACCATGGGTTATTAAACAAAACCCCAGTTCCTGGGGTGGGTCCCTCCTTATGAGGTGTTGAGCAGGGAGGCTCCAGAGGTCTGGGAAATATTCAGAATTTCCGAATTACCTGTAGACCAGATAGGAGAGAGCGTGGTGACGAGTAAGGAACTGAAGACAGCACCCAGGACGGCAAGTGGGACAGAGGAGATCTGGAATAGGGACAGTTCCTGAAGCGGGCAATTGTGTAGGTGGGCATGAGGGGGCTGTGTACATGTGTGAATATGCATGTACAGGTATGTACATGTGTATGGAGACCAAAGGAAAACCTTGGTGTCATTCCTCAGGGGCAATCCACCTTGTTTTGCTTTGTTTTTGTTTTTTTAAGAGAGAAAGGGTTTATTTCAGCTCACAGTTCAAGGTAACAGTCCATCACCACAGGGGAAGTCACAGAGGCAGGAGTCTGAGGCAATTGTTCATACTCTATCCACAGTAAAATAGCAAAGAGCAAGGAATAAATGTATGATAAAAATAAATCTGCACTCGCTCAGCTCACATCCTTCACTTAGTGCAGATCCCTGCCACATTTAAGATGAGTCTTCACACAGCAGTTAACTTATTATAGACCAACCCCCTCAGGCATACCTACAGGCTCATCTCCCAGGTGACTCTAGATTGATAGCATTAAACATCCCAAGTGGTACGAAAATGTGGCCAAACAATACCCAAATGAGAATGCTGTAAGAAACGTGGACTTTGGAGGCCCAGTGAGGAAACTCAACATGAAAACTTAAGATGCTGGGGTCTGGAGGCAAACACCCATGTACAAGTTTCCTGAATTGCTGACCATGATCATCTGCTTTTCAAAATGTTCTGTGATCTCACAAGGAAGTAGGTTTCCATTATTGCCCTTGTTTTTTGAGGTTCAGCAGACATCTTTTAATTAACAAGAATTAAGGCAGTTATGTCCATTCCAGGGTGGTCACATAATTGTTTCTTGTTGAATAGTGTGACACTGAATTGGTATTTTATGCTAGTCTTACGCGGTATCGAGATTAAATCAGGAGAGGTTTGCTTTTGTAAACTTTACATTATTTGGATATCTCAATGTATGTAGTCAGCAAATTGGGTATAACTGGGACAATAAAAGGATCATTTGCTGGTAGGAGACTGGTAGACAGTAAAACATTTAACAGATGAAAGGTCTCCATCATTACCTTTGAAAGTGTAATTATTAGAACAACCTCCTTAAAGGCTTCTGCTGTGACCCTCCAAATGTAAGTCTGATTTACTGCTTTCAGTCACTAGAGGTAATAATGTGGACTGCTTTCAATGTAGTCCATCTTGTTTTTTAAGACAACATCTCTGTCTCTTACTAACCTGGAACTTGCCAGGTAGGCTAGGCTGGCTAATCAGTGAGCCTGAAGGATCTGCCTATTTCTGCCACCCCAGTGCTGGGCTTGTAAGGCATTGCCACCATGTTCAATAGCTTTTACTTAGGTTCTGGGGATCAAATTCAGGGCCTTCTGCCTACAGGGAAAATGTTTTACTAACCAATGTTGAAATGTTTATTCACAGTTAACTATCTCATCACTTTTCAGTTGCTCTCCTATTAAGCTTTGCAAGGAACCACCTCTCAGTAGGAGCTGGAGTCTGGTATACAGTTTACAGAGCCTAGTGCAGAATGAAAACCAGGGCCCCTTGTTAGAAAATTAGGAGTTTCTAGACAAGGCCAATACATAATTAAACTGAGCATGAGCCCTTCCGAATGTGGCACCCTCTCTGACTTGCAGGTCACATACCCTTGAAGGTGGCCCGATAGGAGCTCACAGTGAGGAGAGTTATTCTCAGGACTACAATGGCAGTGACAAGTGCCCTATATCCTTGTTTGTGAATCAAATCGTTGGAAATCCACACATTTGTTTTCCTTTCTTGGCCCACTGAGTACTTCCTCTCAAAATAAACACCTTGCATTAGCCTTTCCAAAATACCTAGAAGAGGCTTTTGATATTTCATATTTGAACACTTCATACTTCTGGGAGATACATATTCCCTCTAATAACATGCCTTGAATTTGGCTACAATGGTTAATATAATAGAATGGTAATAGCGTCTATCTATCCATCCATCCATCCATTCATCATTTATTCTTTGACATAACATTTACCCAGTATCCACTATGCAGATGAGTCTACAATGGCAACTGAAAACGTCCATTAGATGTGTTAAGACACATTCTTGGCAAAATACTAGGGTTATTTTCTCATTATTTTTCATAGCGAGGCTCAGTATTGTTTCAAATTCTGTGCAAGACCTTTAAAAACAATGATTTGTGGGGAGACGGGGGAGCCGCAGTGCGCATATGAAGGTCAGAGGAAGCTCGCCGGAAGGTCAGAGGACAGCTCGCTGGAAGGTCAGAGGACAGCTTGCTAGAGTCACTTCTCTCCTTCCCCCATTTGGGTTCCATCAAACTCAGGTTATCAGGCTTGGTGGCAAGTCTGCTGAGCCATCTCACTGGCCCTTTTCCTTTTTGAAACAGAGTCTCCTGTGGTCCAGGCTGAGCTTGAACTTGCTTGTATGATCTTGAACTTCTGATCTCCTTGCCAGTACCTCCTGAATGCTGGGATTACACTCTTGACTTTGTGCTGTGCTGGGAATCGAAACCAGGGCCTTGTGCATGTAAGGCAAGCACACTGGAGCTACATCTCCAGTTCTGTATAAGAACCTTCGTGCTTTTGAAAGCTTTAGTAAGTATCCTTATAACCGGAGTCCTGTAACCCTTGACTCTGTCCATAGGACACAGGCACACTCTCCTACCTGATTCCTGTGGATGCTTAGGAATGGTTAATTCTCAAGGTTATCATTTTGGTATTTTTACATTTTATTTCTTTTGTGTGCATGTATTTGTATATGTGTGTGCACATAGGTGTTCCACGGCACATGTGTTGTCAGAGAACAACCTGTGGGACTTGGTTCTCTCCTTCCACCATGTGGTTTCTGGAGTTTGAACTCAGGATGTCAGGCTTGGCAGCAAGTACCTTTAGCCACTGAGCCATCTCACAGACACATGGATTATCCTTTTGTAAGGCATGGCTCCCTCAGGGTCTTTGTGGAATGATCATTAACAGTTAGCCTCTTATGAGAGCTGAGATTATCAGTATTTCCTGTCTTGAAAAGTTCTAAGCATCCTGGATGATTTAACTGTCAAGTGCGATTTACTTTCTAACGTCATTTCCCTAAGCTACTCATCCATCTGTGCTTTCATCTGTTCATTCCAGAACATTCTCTCATAGACCCACAGGATAGTCATGCTTTTCTCTTTCTATGCATTTCCCTGGCCTCTCTTACCTAATGCTACACACTTAAGAATTCCATATTCTCCAAGCCTGGTGACAATGCCTATTAACCAATCCATCCAATTTTTATGTATCTAATTAAATAAAGCATAATACATTGTTTGCATTTAAAATGTGAAACAAGCTGGGTATGGTGGTATGTGCCTGTAATTACAGCATTTAAGAAGCTGAGGAAGGAGGATCTTGAGTTGGAAGGCAGCCTGGTCTATATAAGGAGACCCTCTCTTACAAAACAAAACAATCTATAAAATGAGTGAATGAATGGTCATATCTTAATTCATTTACTCTTTCTAATGAATTTCACAAATAACATGCTTAACTTAATTTTATTTGCTCTAAAATTGCCATTGCAAAATCAATATGTCACTTTAAATCCATTAATAATTTAGAATAAAGGAAGTATTGATAGTGTGCTCGCCAAAGTTGAGCACAGTCCACACAGTTACCCTCACCTTGATTCTTACTGTGAAGACTGGAGGGTCTCAAGACCATGCTCAATTCTAGTTATTCACTAGAAAGAGTGACAGAATTCACTGAAGACTCTGATACTCTTGGCTATAGTCTATTACAATAAAAGAACGCACAGATCAATGCTGGGTGTGGTGGCACATCCTGTAATCCCAGCACTTGGTGGTAGAGACAGGAAGATCAGGAGTGCAGGCCAGCTTAGGCTCCTTGAGACTCTGTCTCGATATAAATATGTATATTATTACAACTTACTGATCTTAATCTATATATACTATATAGATTAACTCTATAGGTATTAATACATAAGTGCTAAGTTGTTAATAATAAGTACATAAGGCAGAATCTAAGAAAGTTCTAGACACAGAACTTCCACTTGTCCTCTTATGGTAAACTAGAAAGTATGAGCTCCCTGGAAAATATTATGAAAAACTCTGAGTATTGACCACCAGAGCAGGCCACTGGATTCCTGTGTGTCCAGAGTTTTTATTGGGGCTCAATCATGAAGCCATAAACTGAAAGCCCTCATGGCTGACCTTTGCTCTCCAGTTCCTTTAACACTCCAAGCTGATAAATTTGCTCTCCCACCGGGTGAGGGTAGAGCGGATACCACATGGCCTGGCACCCTGTCATAAATCATGCTGTTAGACTGTTCAGTGTAGCCCAAGAGCTCATATAAACAAAGATGTTCCTAGACAGGACATTCCAGAAAACTGGATCATCTCCCAGCAGCCAAAGGCAGCAATAACTCTTCAGGTCAGTCAGATGGATTACCAATGGCAACTCGAGTATAAGTCACCTTATTGATTTGCAGTCCCAATTATCTTTTTTCTTCTGTTTATTTTGGAATTTGATCAATTTCCCTCTTTTCAACCCTGAGATTTAAAGATACATCTCATTGCTATTCAGGACATTAGGATAGCAGAATAGCTATGTAACAGGAACAGTCAGTAAACTTTCATGGGTCATTAACACTCTACCCATCTCTCTCAAGTTCCTATAATGTAGGGGCTTTTCTGAGCATACTTTCTTGACTGAATAAAGTCCGGGTGGATTAAAAGTTACCAGTGTTTCCCCTGCTACATCCCTTCCTATGTTAATCTCTGGGATTCATTGTTTTACTGCCTCAAAATCCTATTGATGGGGGACAGATAGAGCACTGTATATTATAAAAACACATTTGTTAGGTAGATCAATGAGTAGGGCCTTTGCCACCAAGCCTGATGACTGGAGCTCAGTCCTTCAAGTTCCATCCCAGAAACCCCATGGTAGAAGGAGAGAACCAAATCCCTCAAGTTGTCTTCTGACCTCCACACACATACTGTGGCAAGTGGAAGACTCCCCCCCCCACTAAAAGTTCAAAAGGACACATTTGGGGGCTGGAGCAATGGTTCAGTAGTTAAGAGTGCTGACTGCTCTTGCAGAGGACCCGAGTTTGAGTATCAGCACCTACACGGCAGATAACAACCATCTGTAACTCCAGTTCCAGGGCAACATGATGCCCTCTTCTGACGTCTGTGGGCATTGCATGACATGAGTGCACTTACATACATGTAGGCAATATACTCATACACATAAAATAAATATAAATATAATAAATAATTTTTTAAAAGAACACATTTGTACTTTACATTGTACAAAGAAATAGATATACCTCATACTTATACAAGAGCACATTTGTACTTGGTATGGTAGAAAGGAATCTGCCACCTGTCCCTTGAAGGGCAATGACATTTGCACAGATAGAAGAGAGTAAGTGGGTAACAACAATAGTAAATAAGAAGTTATTCTTTTGAAAATAAAGCATAAAATCATAAGCACACTGAGTTGTTCTTGACAAGGTCTATATACCAAATCAATTTTTAAGGAAGAAATAACACCTTGAAAGATATTAGAGGTTAAAAGAATTGTAAGAAAACAATCATAGACAAGGTGTGCTGAGCTTGGAACCCCACGGATACGTGAGGAGTGATAGACATGTAGGTTTCATGATGATGAATCTTCATCTCCCTTGTTTCATTCTGTTACCACTGGATTCCAGTGCCTAACTGATAGGAAGCAACCAGTCAGCTTTGCTAAATATATGAGTAAATAATGGAATATTATTATTATTATTTTAGAATTCATTTTGTTTATTCTCTTGCTCAAATTCAGCTTTATTTAGGGATAAATTTCGAATGACAAAACAAATGAAAGCATATAGAGAATAAAGAATATAATAATGTTTCTAAAGTGTCACAGTCTCCAGAGAAATATCAAATATGTAAACACATCCTTACACATGGTACTTAGATATTTCTCAAACCAGCTTTCTCCCTCATTGTTCTCAGAGCATCATTTAATCAAGTATGATCATCAATAGTTAAAGAAGATAAAAAGCTAAATGAGATCATTTGTGTAAATGTTTCATTATAGTGCTGAACACCTTTTAGATTTTTTTTTGTTTTTTGGAATTAAATGAAAGTCTGTATTCATAAATCTTAATGGCATGAATTGCTTACTTTAGCATGACATTTTTAAAAAAGTAATTTATTGAGAATTTCATACAGGCATAAAAGCATATAAGGTGTTTTGATCAAATCCATGCCCACTCCCTCCCCTCCAACTCCTCCCATATCTCCCCATCACCTTTTTCTGATAACTTCCTGTACTCTTTCTTCTTCTTTTTTTTAATGGGGCTTTTTGCTACTCTAACATTCCCCCCTCTGAAGAGGTAACCCTAAAATCTTTTAAGGATTAGATAAGAGCTCCCAAATACTTTGGACATTTTTGATTTTTGGAACAGAATATTGTCAGGATGCAGACAGCTCTGGCTTCTTTCATGCTGAACAGGGACACGGGGCGAGGTAACTGGGGTTCCCCTTCAGTGGGTCTGCCTAAAATACTCCCAAATTGCATAACTCTTACCTCTAAGGTAAAAAAGAAAGTACTTGAATCATGAATAGGAGATGTGAAGGAGAAGTAAAGGCAAGAGTAATTAGCATTACAAGTCCTAGACAGGGACCTAGAAAAAAGTCAGAATAGGGCAAATTTCAAATGTTCATATGAAAGTCCATTGGAATTTCTTGACAAGAGCTTCCAAAAGCATCCCTCTATTGGGTTCCTCCTCATTTTTCTTTTGTCTGCCAAGGCTGGACTTAAGAGTGATGGATTCAGGATTTGCTTTCAGGCATTTTGATAGCACCACATGGAGGCAGAACCCGGGCGCTCTCAGGCAGTCCCCTGAGTTCTTGGCCCCTATGCTAGAGGGAGGCCAGAACAGGAACTGTCTGGTGGTCTCATGGAGTATTATTTTTAAGAGTCATTTCAGTATCTAATCAACATACACCCAAATAGAATCGTTTCTGGAAAGAGCAATTAGTGTTGTTTGTTTTCCTGAGTGAATTGAACACTGTGGTGTTTACTAAAAACACAAGTTCATTTTGTCATCAGAGTCAAGGTGAAAGAACTCAAGGAATGTCCTGGTCCCTTCAGAAGCACATGAATATAAGTGGCCCTTTCTCAGTGTATTTGCTCTCCATCCAAGTCTAAAGGTATAAAAGTTGATTGCTGATCCCAGAAGTTGCATGGCATCAACATTAGTAAAAATCATAAAAGTGCTCAGCCCCTTACAAAGCAGACAGTTACTTATTTTGCCTGTCTCATCTGTGCTGTCTGAGAATTGGGTCTGTGCAGCAGAGCTGATCAAGTACCTGATGAATTCAAATGTAGTCAAATCTTTCAACATGGCCTCAAGCAAATACAGAGAGAGGATCTGTGCCAAGATTAGGAGAATAAATTTAAAAGAAGGAAATGCTCCAACTAAAAGCATAGTGATTGGCAATATCATTTCATAAGATGAATATGAAAGAGGGCTGTGGGTGCGGCTCAGTGGCAGATGTTAACTTTGCATGTGAGAGGCCCTGGATTTGATCCTCAGTAACCCAACATGTGTATACCATTTTTATTTTCCTATCCTGGCACCAAGTGATGCCCTACTTATCTACCACATTGTACCATGGCTAATGCCTTCCATTGACCTGTTGAAGGACCCTAGCAGCATAAACTGTAAACTGTGAGAGCCTAGAGTTGGCTCAGCAGTTAAGAGTGTTTACTGCTCTTCAAGAAGACTTGAGTATTGGTTCCCAATACTCACATTGGGTAGCTCATAACCACCTGTAACTCCAGCTCCAGGGGATCTGACACCCTCTTCTGGCCTCTGCAGACACTTGCACTCATACACACATACCCATTCACACACAGGCACACACACAGACACACACACATGCACGCACGCACACAAAAAGTAAAATACATCTTTAAATTGTAGTATTTCAGTGCTTTGGTCTCATACCTCATAATCCCGCTTCTTCTCCCCTGACCTCTTCAGACAAATAAAAGAAACAGAAGAACCACTCACGCCCAGCAGGCGCCTCCTTTCTCTGTGTCTGATCTCAAGGATCTTTGGGAATCAAGGACCTCTAGACATTAGTCTGCACTTTGCTTTCTTTCTACAAACAAATTTTCCTTCCTTTGGCATCTCTACCTCGGACTCACGAGTCAGCAGGAACAGAAATGATACCTTTTTCTCTTTAGTTTATTTCTCCTTCTTCTTCCTGCTTGCATCTAATACCTAACACAGGTGCATTTTTAAAAAACTTGGTTGTTTTCTATTTGCATGTTAGGTAGGTCCTCCCTGCTCCCACCTCCCTGGGAGACAGGCTGAGAATGAATGTGGTAAGTGCTCCCCAACTGACCTGCCCTCTGTACTGTCCACTGGCAGGAGAAAGGGTAGTTTTCTTCCCTTTAAGAAGTTCAGCCTGGCCTCCTGAGGGCCTGTCCTGATGCTCTGAGGACCTTATTCATTCTTCTTGGCACCCTTGTCTGTTCCCAGACTGTGGGAGTTAAGATTAGAGAGGCAAGGATTGGAGTTTGTTGCCTCGAAGAGCTACAGGGTAACAAAGAAAGTAAGCTGGCCCAACAACCCAACCCTCAACCATAAACTCATGACTAGCATTTTTCATGCCTAAACATTGAGAATTTCTTGCCAGGGCTACATGAACAGAATAAAAGGAAAACATTAACCAAGGAGAATCTGAGGGAGCCTCCTGGCAATCCCTTCCTCATCAGTTTTCAGGAGCTCTTGGTTGGGAAGATGAATGAAATTGGGCTTTGGAACAAGAAGGTCTTGATTTTTAAATCCTATTTTGGTCACTTTCTAGGTGAACTTAGCGTTTTTTTTTCCTCATCTACAGAGCTGAGATAAAGTGTTATGCTATATATTTACAGAAATCTAGTACTGAGAAATGTAACTAGGGTACAGAAGGCTGGAGAGAGAGCCTACTTGGTGAAGTGCTTGCCATACAAGCATGGGGGCCTGAGTTCGATCCCCAGAACCCATGTGAAGAAGCTGAGTGTGGTGGCATTCTTGTTATATCAAAGTTGGGGAGGTGGAGACAGGTGGGTCCCTGAGACTCACTGACCATCCTGCCTAACCTACATAGTAAGCTCCAGGCCAAGGAGAAACTCTCTTAAAACAGGTGGTTGGGGGGTGGGGCTGGAGAGATGGCTCAGTGGTTAAGAGAACTGGCTGCTCTTGCAGAGGACCAGGGTTCAACTATCCATAATTCCAGTTCCAGGGAATCCGAAGCCCTTTTCTGACCTCCGTGGGCAACTGCACCTGCATGCCACAGGTGCACTTACAACATGCAGGCACATGTATAGACTCATACACATAAAATAAAAATAAATAAGTAAAATGTTTTTTTAAAAAACAGGTGGATGGATCCTGAGGAATAATACCCAAAGTGGACCTCTGGCCTACACACACACACACACACACACACACACACACACACATGTGCATGCACACACATGCGCTAACATACATACACATAGACACAAACACAGACATGGTCACAGACACACATACATGTATATGCACACACACATACATGAGAGAGAGAGAGAGGGAGAAAGAGAGAGAAATAGAAGGGCTATTGAATTCGTAAGGTGTTGGTCACTAACATGATGTTCTCTGAGTATATTCCTTCTAGACAATTTGAGCAGCCACCCAGCAGCCACGTGGACAAAAACATCCAATCAGGAACCAGAGCTGTGTCTAAAAGCAACATAGAAAGCCTTGGTTCTGTGTCCCTTGCGGCTGCTCCTTCTCTTGGGGATTTTACAAGATAACTGAGCATGGGCAGAAGATATATGCTGTAGTGCATTTTTGTGATCCAGAAGAAACATTTTGAACTGAACAGTGGAGATTTTGTAAGGCAGTCTCCTTACTTCCTGACAATAAAAGATGCTGGCCTGTGCCAGGATACTGGTTACAGTGAATTCATAGGAGCAGACCCGTATATGTGTCCACTGTGTATCACTGACTATGAACCAGCTGATGGACTGCTGTGGCAAGAGAGCCAGAGTCCACTCTGATTTGAGTCTTGGGGTAACAAGGAGGTTAGGGTTGGGGGATAGTCCTGTGACATGGGGAAAGGTACAGGGGGGCCAGAGCAAACACTTCTCTTAGAGTTGACATCACCGTCAACATCTCAATCTTCTTGGTATCTGCAACACTAACAGTATCAGCATCTTTGAGACAGGTGTGAATTTTTTGAGCAAAATATTTATTCAAACCCTTATTTCATGGATAAGAGTAGCCATGTGAAGAAAAATAAGTTCTTATTTTGGAAATGAAGTATAACTTGGGGTCGGAGAGATGACTCGGTGGTTAAGAATGTATACTTTTCTTACAGAGGACCCAAGTTCAGGTCCCAGTACCCATGTCAGGTGGCTCACCACCTATAACTCCAGCTCTGGAGAATCCATCACCATCTTCTAGTGGCACACACCTGTAATCCCAGCACTAGAGAGGAAGAAGCAGAGGCAGGAGGATATCTGTGAGATCAAGGACCGCCTGATCCACATAAGGAGTCTCAGGCCAAGAGAGAGAGAAAAGAAAATTAATATTTATCTTTAAGAATAAAGAAATTAAAACTTAAAACATCCCAAATACAACTTTAGCAATAGGCCTAAAATTATGACATCTGTTTTCTTCTGTATTTCAGACCTGGCTAGGGTCTCACAGAGAATGTCCAAATTTATTTTGTAAATTTTTGGAAGCAGATCACAAGTGTAAGTTGTCAAGGGAGAATGACTACATGTATAAAGTAGCATTTTGTGTGGAAGGATAAAGTCTTGAAAGGTGTGTTCCAAACTTTTAACAATGTCTGTGTCTTTCTGGCATAAATGAGACTGGGCGGGGCTAGGAAGGCAAATTTAACAAGGAGGGGAATTTACATTAAGAATAAAATGGAAGCCGATAATGATGATAGCTAGTATGCAATGAGCTGCAACTCTGTCCTGGGAATTTTGCTGAATGTACTATTTTTTAAATTTTCATAGCATCCCTGCAGATAGGACCTTTGCTCTTCTTATTTTAAGGGGACCTCAGGCTCTGGAGAGATTAATCACTGTCAGAGTTGTAAGGAAACATGGAGTTCAGATTCTACTTCTGGCCTCTTTCCTGAACTTCCTCAAATGAATAAACAAAAGCAAAATTCCTTGGGGGAAGAAGGAGTTCAGTCT
The DNA here is from genome assembly GCF_000622305.1 of Nannospalax galili. Lineage (NCBI taxonomy): Eukaryota > Metazoa > Chordata > Mammalia > Rodentia > Spalacidae > Nannospalax > Nannospalax galili. The sequence goes on from NW_008349354.1 coordinate 1,098,359, forward strand.
CACTACTGCCTAGTCACACCTCATACACTTCAGACTCCTACACTCAGGATGTAAACTTTGGTTCATGTCAACACTCCCTGCACCTATAAGACCAGGACAAAGGAAATGCATTCCCATATGGCCTCGGGAGGGAGAGGCAGGAAAAGAGGTTGGTGCTGGTGGCCGGGTTCCTTACAGCAAGAAACAGAGGCAGGGGAGGGTGGGCTAGAAAAGGAATTGCAATTCAAGAACCTGAGGGTCCTCCTGCACAGTTGGAAACATCTATAGTCGAAGCGAAACTAATGGGGTTTTTTCAAAAGTCTATTTTATATTAACAAGGAAAAAAATAAGTAGAAACTTTTTCAGTTAGTAACTCTTATTTCTTTTAAAAGACTTTTATTTCTTTAGAAAGACTTTTTAAATTTCTTTTTACATTTTGAAAACACTTTCGCTTGGCTTATTCTTTTTTCTACTTGAAACAACTTTTCTGTAGGCTAATGAACAAGAAAAGGAAATAGAAATTTCTTTCTTATTCTCAGCCTTCCCTACATAGTCCTTCCCTCTAGCTTTTTTACAAGATTTTCTTTTTTTGGTCTTTTTGAGAGAGTCTCCCTGTAGCCCCAGCTGGCCATGTAGACAAGGCTGGTCTTGATCTCACAGAGATTCACCTGCCTCTGCCTCCACAGTGCTGGATTTAAAGGCATGTGCCGCCATACCAGCTCAAGATTTCTTTTACTATTTTATTTTGTGTGTATGTTGTATGTGTGTGCACTATGTACATGGAGGTGCCTGTAGAGGTCAGGGAAGGCATCAGATCCCCTGGAGCTGGAGTTACAGTTGAGAGCCCTCCTGTGGATGTTGGCATGCTGGACAACTTCAGTTGTCAACTTGACACACCTAGGAAGAGGGAACCTCAATTGGGGAATTCTTACTGTGGGACTGACCAGTGGGCATGCTTATGAGTCCTTTTCTTGATTGTTGAGTGATGGGATGGCTCAGCCCACCTTGGGTAATACCACCACTGGGCAGCTGGTCCTGGGTTGTATAGAAAGCAGGCTGAGTCTGGTGTGGTGGTGGACACCTTTAGTCCCAGCACTCTGGAGGCAGAGACAGGTGAAACATTGTGGTACGGAGGCCAGACTGGTCTACATAGAGAGCAGGAAAACCCTATATCAAAAATGAGCATGTTAGAGGCTGGCGCCTTGCTAACCTCGTTTGACTTCTATAATTTCTCTGTTTTTTCCCTTCAATATTTTTGATATGAGTTGAATCATCAGTCTAACTTTTTCAGCTAAAGTAAAAGGGTTATTTTCCTGGGGTTTAATGTTTAATTCTTTTGAAGTAAGATTTATGTTCCTATTCTATCACAAAGGGTATTTTTTAAAATCAGCAAACTTTGACTTATAAAATGGGTTTCTCAAAACTAGCTGACCATAGATAATGTCATGAGATTTTATCCATAAGATTTTTCTCAAGATTTCCTGTTATGCTGTAAAGTTTGTGTAAGCCCTACTAAATTATGCTATAAAGCTTGTGTAAGCCTTGCTAAATTGCTAACTGCATATTTCTGCTTTTGTTCTGAGCTTGCTTGCTTGCAAAAGGTCATAGAAGACCTATAAAAGGACTCTGCTGGTTTAACTAAGGGGGCACTTATCTCCTATTCCTGTGGAGAGTAAGTTTGGCCAATTGCAATCGTGAATAAATTTTTACCTTGCTGCATCTCTGTCTCTGAGACTGATTGGATCCTGTCTCCGAGACCACAACAGAGCACAGGCCAGAGGAACAATCCAGTAAGCAGTGTTCCTCTGTGTTCTCTCCTAAAGTTCCTGACTCCAGGTTTCTGCTTGAGCGCCTGCCCTGGCTTCCCTCAATGAAAGACTGTACTGGAAACTGAAATAAACCCTTTGCTCCCCAGGTTGCCTTTGGTCGTCGTGTTTTTCATAGCAATAGAGAAGCAAGCTAAAACAGCTGTGAGCCAATCCCAGGTCCTCTGCAAGAGCAGCAAGTACTACAGCTACCGAGTCAACTGGCCAGCCCCTCCCTCTAGCTTTAAGAAGGCATTCTCCAAGCCAAGTAGATAGATTGCCCAATAGGAATTGGGGGTGGGGGGTGGGGGTCTGTGTGTGTAGCAGAGATTTAGTGAATGTGGCCACATTGGGAAGAGAAACAGCTGAAGAGATCCAGTGTCCAATGACCCCCTCAATTCATCTTTGGGGTACTGATGTGAGCTAGAGAATCGGGGGAGGAAGGGGATGTGCATGATTTAGCAGTCATGGTCCAGGTGTGGTACCAGTAAGAGTGTCTATCTGATTAAATCCACAGCACATTGACCTTCCCACTTTTAAATAGCTGAGCTTGTTTCCCAACAAAAGAAGAGGAAGAAAAAGGAAAGGTGCTTATCAAACATCCTTAGTATTTCAAGTAACAAACAGTTGCTTTGTCCCTCTCTCCACCTAAGTCTCCCGAAGATCTAGCAAGATAATTGTCATTCTCTCCCATTTTATTAATAGAGGTGCAATCACCTGTGCAAGGACGTCAAAGACAGAAAGGTTTGAACTCTGTGTATTGTCCTCTGAAATGATGCCTTTCCTTTAAGCACACTGCTTTACGACAGCAAACATGCTGTGTAGAAAGCTTCCCTCATTGCTAACGTCAGTGTTACTAACCTTAGGAAGAGCTGCCATTTGTTGGATGCCTACCAAACACCAGGCAATATATTTAAGAATGTAAGGAACTGGAGAGATGGCTGAGCAGTTAAGAGCACTGGTTGCTCTTGCAGGGGACCAAGGCTCGATTCCCAGCATCCACATGGAGGCTAACAACCATCCGTAGCTCCAGTTCTAGGGTATCCCACACCCTCTTCTGACTTCTCTGGGCATTGCACAACATGAATGCACTTACATATATACAGGCGGTACTCATACACATAAAATTTTAAAAATTAATAAAAAGAATGTAAGAGTGAATGTAATGTTAGAATCCGGGTGCTGTTCAGGCCACAGTATCTACCTGCAGAAGTCCTTCCTCTCTCACAGATGCTGACAAGTATCCTACTGTGAATCTCTAGCTAACAGGCTTCCAGATGGCAGAGTTGCTCAAGGTTTATATCAAAGGAGGTATCAGAGGCCACATATCCTGCTCGCCCCCCTTCCCTGCCTCCTTCCTGGTTGCAGGATTGTGCTGTGAAACTGCCCCCATCCTCAGAAAGCTGTAAGAACAGACTCCCACGTCTGCCATGCAGGCCCTGACTTCCTCTCTTCAGAGGCACCCACCCCCATGCGATTGTCTGTCTGTCTGTCTGTCTCTCCATGGCACTACTTACTCTTCTAATAGATGCTTCACCCTCAACAATCCATCTCAGTGTCCCTCTTGAACGCTCATCTGAGACCTTTCAGAGAACTTTCAGGCTGCTCTCACGTTGCCCCCTCCACCATAACTTTTACAAGGAACCCTTACAGATGAAGTACCATGGTCTGGTAATGTAACCAAGTTCATGCAGTTAACTAAGTGTAGGAGCCAGGCCTCAAACTCATTTTATTCTTTTGGTTCTATTACATTGCCTGAAAAACCACCATCCAACACACATCTCCACTCACACCTGCATGGACGTGGGCAACGAAAATCACCGAACAGGATCACTCCGTGAACAAGGAAAACAGTTTATTAACAAACTGCTGGGCTACCTCTCAAGGACAGAAAAATAGCAACTAACAGAAGTAGGATAGATTTTATAGGAAGTTAGAGGCTTGGGTGGCTTTCCATGAGGCTCTTGCCTGGGGGTGGGGAGCAACCATTGAATTGGAGGATGAGGGAACTATGATTTTCCTGATAAGCAGGGAGCTTTACGAAACCTGGTTTCTACTGAAACCTGGTCTTTGCTGGGGGCCTTTGCGAAACCTGGTTTCTGCCAAGGGGGTTTGCGAAATCCAGTTTCTGCAAGAGGGGTTTGCAGAGGACTGGTTCCTAAAGAATGCTAAGTTTTGATTCTCCTCTTCCTGGTTGTGGAGCCTGTTGGCCTGATTCTGGAAGGCTATCAGCACTGCCACCATTTTGAGGCCCTAACAACACCTTTCCCAATACTTTCTTGATCGGTGAGGCTCAGAGAAGTGTTGGCAACAGAAAATGAGACTGAAAGGAGGGTTCATCTCACTCCTGCACCCCACTCAAGGGAGGTGCCAGAGCCTGGTTGGATCCTCATCCCCAGTTCTCAGTCTCTAACAACCCCCTGTCCATTTTCCAGTTGGGTGCTGTAAGGTTTTTGGATGAGTGGGTGGTGGTTCAAGAAGACACTGAGACAAATTACTGGGGACTAAAGGAGTTTATTAGAAGAGTTATCAATGCCACGTACAGACACATAGAGAGGCAACATCATGGCAGGGGCTCTGGGGAGAATTCAGGCCTCAGCACCAGAGATAGACAACATGGGGGGGGGGCGTCTCTTAAGAGAAGAGTGCACTTTGCAAAGGAGACAGGAAAGGGGGTAGGGAATGCGATGTGGTGCCTGCCTTAGGTGAGTGTGGCACAGGCAAGTCTGCTAGCTCAGGACTGACAGGCCATGTCCTGTAGGTACCTGTGGGTATCTGTGAGAGGAAGAGACCTGCTTCAAAGCAGCCTCTAGATGCTAACTGACATCAGTGACTTGGAGTTTGTGGAAATGTGTCTCTGGGCTCTCTTTTGTAAAGTTTATTTGTATTAGTTGTGTACATGTTTGTTACATGTATACATGTGTTGGTGGAGATGTGTGGGCAGTCACACATGCATATGTGTGCAGAGGTCAGAGGTCAATGTAGGGTGTCTTCCTCAATTGCTTTCCACCTTTTAAAAAATATAAATGGAGTGGAGACTTTAGGATTACTGCACCTTCATCAATTTTATTTAAATTTTATTTTTTTATTGATTTTTTGGGGGGTACTTCATATAGAACATCTCAAACAATCTTATTCATCTTTAAACCCGCATCCCAAATGGCACCCTCCCATAGCCTACCCCCCACCGGAGCCCATATATTCTGCTGTCCCTGGTACTGTCCACTGTGTTGTCAGTATCCCCAGCTGTTCGCCAGTGCAAGTCTATCCACTGAGTCTAGTCAGCCTATCTAGAGGCCCTTGTTTTAGGAAGATCAGCTCTTCCTCATCTAGCAACAATCAGTTGCCAATATTCCTTTAAATAAGATTGGGGTCTGCTGTTCATTTTCCCACTTCTATGCTGGGTTGCTGTCTGGCAGTCTCTTGGGCCACCCTGGGCAACAACTCAAAGGAAGGTATCTCTTGTCTGGCATTGTTTCTTGTTAATGTAGCCTTTAGCTATACACAAGGACTCTTAAAGAATTATACTGATCACTTTAATCTCTGGTTATACTTTCCTTTTGAGTATTTAAGACCATACAGTTGGCCCAGATTAACCAGATTATTTTTACTCTTAAAGTTGTTTGAGGATCTGTTCCTCAGGGGTCACAGGGACTTGGGAGGAGCCCCTGGATCCTTTCTTTTACCAGTTCTATCTATGTGGAGATATGTCAAAGGTCTTACTCAACCATGGCTGGATTCACTTGGAAGCATGGAGGAAATGTTTCCTCTGTGTTGACCCTCTTCTTTGTAGACTGGACAAAGTCCATCTGGTGGGGTCTTCATGGCCTCCCTGAACAAGAGAACTTTTGAGAGATACTCATAGTCCCCTGGAACTTAGTCGACCTTGGAGGGCAAGGAGCCAAAACTGTCCTTTAAGTCCCTCTGACCAGATTAATGTAGGCCTCAGTCTGGCTGTTAAACATCCAAGAAGGTTAGTTCCACCAGCCTGGTACTTTTAATTACTGTGTGCCATGTAGATAAAGCTTGGGCAAAAACCAAACGTTCTCAGATAAACCTTGACTAGACATATGTTTTGTTCCTTGAACTAATTGTATGTATAATTTGTCAGTAGGTTGTTGGACTAATATTGTCCCCTCTGGTTTTTTAAAACTAGCTAGGCATTATTATGCTCTTTCACTAATATCAATTTTATTTTAGTTAGTTATTTTTTATTTTATGTATATGACTGTTTTGCCTGCATGTATGTAAGTCTCCCCATCTTGTGCAGAGTCCATGAAGGCCAGAAGAGACTGTCAGATCCCCTGGAACTGGAGTATGGTTATTAGTCACCATGTGGGTGCTGGGAACAGAACCCAGATCCTCTGTAAGAGCAGCCAGTGCTCTTAACTGCTGAGCCACCTTGCCAGCCTTCTGTCCTTTTTTCTTTTTAAAAAATGGTCTCAGCCGGGCATGGTGGCACACACCTTTAATCCCAGCACTTGGGAGGCAGACAAAGGACTATTTTATCTTTGCATCCTGAAGTTTAAAAAAAAAAAAAAAAAAAAAAAATTCTTTTTTTTTATCAAAAAAAAAAAAAAAAAAAAAAAAAAAAAAAAAAAAAAATGATCTCACTGTGTATGTGTAGCTCTGGCTGGCCTAGAACTCTTTCTGTTGTAAACCATGTGAACTCATAGATATCTGCCTGCCTCCTAAATGCCATGAGGCCTGGCACCATGGTGATTTTTTGAGGTCAGATCTCTCACTGAACCTGAAGCTTGCTGATAAACTGGACAGGCTGGCCCCAGGGATCCTCCTGCCTCAAGCTCTCCAGTGCTGAGCTTACAAGCATGCTCTACTGTGCACAGATTATTTTGCATGGATTCCAGGGGATCAAACTCAGGTTCTCGAGCTTTCGAGGCAAGCACTTTGTCAGCCAAAGCAGCTCCCGGCCCATCAAGCAGCATCCCTAAAAAGGATGTGGTGACACAGGTGCTGCTGCTGTTGACACTCTGAGATAATTCCTTGTCATAGAGAAAGCAGGTAATGAGCAATTCCCGTTTCAACAGACTTTAATACGTAAGCAATGAGATAAATTCTGAGGGCCTGGAAAGATGATTCAGTAGTTAAGAGCACTGGCTGCTCTTGCAGAGGACCTGGGTTCGATTCCCAGCACCCACATGGCAGTTAACAACCACCTGTAACTCCAGTTCTAGAGGAATTTGAAACCCTCTTCTGACCTCCAGGGGTACTGCACAATTACAGGTGCCCTTACATGCATGCAGGCAATACATTCATACACATAAAATAAACAAAAATAAAATAATTTAAAAGATAAATTCTGAATGCAGCTCTGTGAATGTGAGTTAATTTCTTTCAAAATTGGTGGTGGGGGTGCTATGTAACATTTCCCTCACTCAGGGGCAGCATGACAGATGGAACTGTTCAGCCCACTTCAGGAAAACAAAGTCTCATTATCACCAGCACCAGGCGAAGCTCTCGGGCTGCACAGTTATCCTTGGCCATGCCTGGCAGTGTGTTGTTACGGAATTCAAGGCTGCCTTCCCAGGCCCTGTGGAGGGATATGACTGAAATCTAAGAACCAGGAAGCCTTATCCACAAAACCAATGTGTACCCTGGCAGCACATCACAGCAAGGAGCCCCTCTGCTCATTGGGTCTGAATTCCAATTGGTCTGAGCTTTGGGTCAGAATTCCAGTAGGGTGTCACCTCCCATGCAGTTGGCATAACGCAGCTATTGGCAACACTTTATCAATGATCCCTACCCAACGAGATAAGGTCTTGCCAAACCCAGCTGGGCTGGTATTCTTTGGTGATAAATTTCTCTTCTCCCAGGGTGTTACCTGGGATGAGAGGGAAAACCATAGAGAGAATCAGGGCTAGAAAGGACCTTTGAGGTTATCTAATGAATGCAGATCTGCAGCTCCACAGATGAGAAATTCAACTGCTGGGACAGTAAGAGTATTTGGATGTGGGCCTGCCAGGGCCTCCCTGACCCAGAGAGAAACCTCCACATCACCTCACGGAGCCAGTCAGTGAAACAGAAGTCAGGTTCAATTTGGCTACGATCAAGAAGGTGAAATGGGGTCTATTATAGAGGATTGGTGGTAGAGAGTGAGCAGGGAGGCTCCTCACATATTTTTCTCGCTCTTCAGCTCTCTCCTGCACCTTTCTCCTGTTTTCAGAATCTGAAGTAAAGAACCCCAAAAGAGCTAAGGATCTGACTCAGTTGGGAGAGTGCTTACCTAAAATGCGCAAAACCCTGGGTTCAATCTTCAGTGCTCCATAAACCAGCCCTGGTGGTGCATGCCTGTAACCTTAATACTTAGAAGGTGGATGCAGGAGGATCAGTAGTTCAAGGTCTTCCTCCGCTACATAGTGAGTTCAAGGCCAACCTGTGACATACCAGACTCTGTCTAAAGAAAGAATCTGGGGGTAGTTAGGTGATGGTTTGGTGTTAGAAATAGTGGCCTTTGTTGTGTGAACCAGAGTCTTCCTATGTAGCCCAGACTTGCCTCATATTTGGGGTCCTCCTGCTTCAGCCTCCTGGCTTGGATTTGCACAGGTCTTGTACATGCTATCAAGAATGCTGTGGATTCATATGCATGACTATCCTGCTGTGTTCATACAGCACGGTTTCCTTGTGTTCATCTACCACCTGTGACTTTTACAGTCTTTTCGCCCCCTCTCTACTATGATCTCTGAGCCTTGGGAGGACAGGATGTGAGATAGGTGTCCCTTTTAGGGCTGAGCACTCCGAAGTCTCTTACTCTCTGTTTGTTGACCAGTTGTGGGTCTCAGGGCCCAAATCAAAGCTCTGTTGATGACTTGTGTGATCTGTTGGGACTTCCAAGGGCAAGGTCAAGTAGGGGGCTTTGGAGTAAGAAAGACACTCTGTTGGGTTTTAAATAGCGGAATGCAGCAGCATGTGCAGGTCTGCAGGTGGGAGAAGCAGCTGTTCTTATTAAATAGGTGCTAAGGTGGAATTCAGGTGAGAGGCCTTTATTAGGGGTGCACATCTACTTGGGAAGACTCCTGGCTCCCTTCCTGTAAGTAGGCCAGAAGCAATGGAATCTCCCTGGGAACAAAGAGAAGACCTGAGTGATATAATACTGCCTGCAGGACAGGTGTTCTAGCAGAAGATATGGTAGAGCTATGGGGTACATGGTCAGAGGTTATTGGGAGGTTGACCATAAATCAATCAGGGACTGCAGAGATTGGGAGAAAGTTTGTTTAACCTCACCTCTCACTAGTGGGAGCTTGAGCCTCAGAAGAGAGGACTTGGGTATTAACCAAAAAGCAGCTCTGATCTCTCTGGGGCAGCCCTTGAGCATCTATAAACCTCTGTTCTGGCTTCAAATCACTCATTTATATCTGTTTGGCTTGGTTTCTTCCATTCCTAAGAACTTGGGAACAAATTTGAATCTGCAAAAATGTTTAACTGAGCCACAGCAGGGAACCTCAAACTTGACAGAAGTGTATGCCATTTTCCATACCATTTCTTCCCAAACAGCTGAACCTGAAAAGTACAGGGTATTCTCAATCTGGCACAAAGCACTTGAATTCACTCTACAACTGAAGTACAAAAGAAATGTTGCTTTTCCAGCAGGTGAAAATGGCTCACAGAACAAGGCTCATTCCTCCTTTGTTTAGAAACAGTCTTCCCCATTTGCCAGCACCCTGGAGCACAAACCCAGGAAATGGAGACATTGTTTGCCACTAGGAAACTGAGCCATTGTGTGCTCCTCTGGGCTCCCTAATCTCTGCTATTACACAGAGCAAAGACGTAGCAAATCAACAATGTAAACTGTTCCTAATTAGAGGTATTGACCAACCGTACCCATTACAGACCTCTGCTTTCTAAGGTGGCTCTTCAGTGCAGTTAAGCTTTGATTGAGTGGTCCGAGATGCCTTTTCTAGTCAGAGCCTGCCCCCTGGAGTTTCATAATGGTAAATACAGTTCAGCCCTGCTGCTTTCTTGTAAAAGGCAAATTAATTGTCTTTTCCTCCTAAGAACCGTTTAGAAAGAAATAGTCTGGGACTTTTAATGAAACTTGCTTTGGTCTGAGACACTTTCTAGGGGAAAGACCTAGACTGTCTTTCTTCTTCTTCTTTTGCTCTGGAAGCAGCAGAGAAACAAAAATGGTTCTTTCACAACACTACACAGACATGGAGTTTACACAGGGCCATGAGAAGTCAAAATATCTTCTAATTTTTTTAAACAAATTTTTGTTAATTTAAAGAATCATTAATTTTATTAGCATATGTAATAATGGATTTCATTATGGCATTTTCATATATATATATGTGATAGTATCCCTTTTGCTTTTATGTCATTTTGCATGTGTGTGTGTGTGTGTGTGTGCGTGTGTGTGTGTATGTGTGTGTGCTGTTGTTGTTAGATTTTAGAGAGCTCCCTCCCTCTTCCTCTCCCTACCCCCCTCCCGCCCGCCCCATGCACACACACCACATCATCCTTTTCAGGGCTAGGCCATAGTAACAGTCAAAGGCAGAGTTATGGTCCCACCAAACGAAGGAGGTCTTTGCTCTTAAAAGTTTCCAAGGAAAAGTGGGGTGAGTGGGTCCCATATCATGAGGAAGCAGGCTTAGTTAATATGTGACCTGTGCTACAGGGCATAGTGAGCAATGAGTCACTGAGATGCCGGGCTGGTTAATGTGTGACCACAGTCAAGCTGCTTCAGACCCTGTGATAGGGGGTTGGGTTTGTTTCGATCATGCTCATGGTAGCAGGGACCTGGGCCCTGCTAGTGACCTTCTCTACTTAGGGCCTAAAGGGCCTGGGTGTACATATGTAACATGAGTGTAGTTAAGCTTAGATTCCACATACGAGAGACGACATTTTATTCTCCCTCATTACCTTCCTTTTTCTCTCTCCATTCCCTTTCCCTTTAGACTCTCCCACCATGGTGCCCCCTCTACTTTGTCATACATACATACATACATACATACATACATACATACATACATAGATTTACATTTAAGTCTGGGTTCTATACAGGAGAGAAAACACATAGCACTTGGTAATCTGTTGATGTTCACTCAGCCCCTTTCTTCCAGATGATAAAACTTCTGGTGTCTTTTGGTCTCAGCAGCCCGTATTTCACCACATATCCATATCATCTATTTCCGGTATGTAAAAAGAGACACACAATACATAAAAATCAAATAATTTTTAGAGCACTGCTTGGAGGCTTAATGGCACAAGCATCCAAGATGGAGGGCCCTGTGTGGTAATGCAATTTGGGTGGGCTAGCATCTGAGGGCTCTCTAGCTAACCTTTAGCACAAAGCCACAGTTCTTATCTTTAAAGTTATGTAAATGTGAGTTCTGCCCACAACTTGATTGATTTGGAAGTGCATTCTTTCCCAGCTGAGTCTCCTAATGAAAACACAGCCCAGGCCTCTCCCTGGGCTGTGTCATTCCAAATGACAGCGTTGGGAATGAGTCTCCGAGCAGAGGAAGGACCCAGCTAAGTTGGACCTGAGCTCTTTGCCCACAGAATCTGAAATGTGTGTTGTATTGAGCTGCAAGCCTTGAGGCAATTTTTTCATGACACAAAACTATTCTAATAGTAATTGAACTCAGCAATAAATAAACCAATGTGATGCCATTCTGCTTTTTTGATTCTTTTATTGTTGCTTTGGTTGAAATTTTAGGTAAATGTGTGTAATCAGTGATGTAGAAAAACTCATGTGGCATGTGATCAGATACATTTTATTTTTTGTTCCTGATTGTCCTTATGAAACACCAGATGAGCTTTCCTTCGTAGTTATACTCCAATATGCCCAGATACAAGCAACATTTTGACCAATATATTTATTTATATTTTGTGTGTATGAGTGTTTTGCCTGTATGTATGTAAGTACACAGCATGAGCATGAGTGCAATGCCCACAGAGGCCAGAAGAGGGTGTTGGATGCCCTGGAACTGGAGTTTCTGTCAGTTGTTGTCTGCATATGGGTACTGGGACCTGCACTCCAGTCCTCTGCAAGAGAAGCCAATACCCTTAACCGCTGAGCCATCTCTCCAGTCCTTGAGCAGTTTAAATTTTTCTAATTATGGTCCCCAGAATCATGTAATAAGAGACTACAAACAATTTAGCACTAAACATTTCCTTTTATCCATTGAGTCCTACTGGAACCTGGCTTCATGTTCTTTTACTATTTGACATTTTTGCTTAATTTTCCTCACTTTTTCCACTCTATCTTGGGCATTGGGATTTATAACATTCTTTTTCCCAAGATCCTAGGAAGAAAGATTCAGCTTATGATATGGGGTCACTTTCATACAGTGCCAGGATATGATGAGAAGGGGGGGCTTAGAGCCCTTCTGCAATTCCCACAGCCCCAGCTTATCCTGTAATTCCTTTAGCCCATGCAAAATCTTTTTTTTTAATTTTTAAAAATTATTTATTTAATAACAACATACTTAGTTTTCCCAAGATCCTAGGAAGAAAGATTCAGCTTATGATATGGGGTCACTTTCATACAGTGCCAGGATATGATGAGAAGGGGGGGCTTAGAGCCCTTCTGCAATTCCCACAGCCCCAGCTTATCCTGTAATTCCTTTAGCCCATGCAAAATCTTTTTTTTTAATTTTTAAAAATTATTTATTTAATAACAACATACTTAGAAGAAGCATATCATTACAACACAGTTGACATATTCAATAACGGTTTCCTGAGGTAGGATGCATCTCTTTCAAATTTGGCTGTAAATTTTTAGGTTTACAGTTGAATTATTACAGTTATACAATATTGTACTCAGTATAAACCCTATAAGACATAAATTAAATGATGTTTTAACCTTTAAAAAGATCTCCATTTCATTATTAAAATACACAGTTTCATATAGAAAAAATCATTTTAAGGCAATTGACATTGAGACGTTTTCACATGCATTTC
>NW_008349354.1:1117028-1127276 GCF_000622305.1 Nannospalax galili
AGTGCAGGCTAGGAGAGTTAGCCAGTGATGCAGGTCCAGGGAAGCAGAGAGAGGTGAGGGTGGGGCCAGGACCAGAAGTGGTGCTCCTGGAGCCCAAGAAAGGGACTGAGTTTCTCTGGGTGGGAAGGGTCAAGAAGCAGTATTGGTTCCCCAGGTGTCTGGGGCCCCGAGACTAGGAATGGCGCAGGGCCCAAACTAGGAGTATAGAACGGCGAGGCGGGGGATAGATGGGTGAATGTAGCTTAGGGAGTCCCGGCACCGAGAGCTGCGCTATAGACTTACCCCAAGAGGCCTGAGGATAGTAGTGCCGCAAAATCTTTTTAAATTAAAAAATATATATATTCTATGTGTTTGAGTGTATTGTGTGTATGTATGTAAGTGCACTCTTGTCATGCAGTGCCTGTAGAGGCCAGAAGAGGGCATCAGAACCCCTGGAACTGGAGTTATAGACCGTTGTTAGCCACCATGTGGGTGCTGAAAACTGAACCTGGGTCCTCTGCCAGAACAGCCAATGCTCTTAACAGCTGAGCCAGCTCTCTAGCTCTTCAAAATCTTTTTATTTGAGATGGGGTCTCTTGTGACTCCTTCCTCATCTAGAATTGTGGTTTCACCTCCAAATTATTAATGCTGGGATCTGCTCATCTCTTTGCACATCCCTAGCAGACAGAGCCAAATCTAGTCATGTGTTAGTTCTTTCTCTGCAGGTGTCCTTGGTCCCTGAGAAGCAAACACACACACACACACACACACACACACACACACACACACTTTGCCTTTGCAAACACTAAGCATGCAAAGAGCTCTCAACACAGAGCTCTGCCTGGCCTCTCCCTCCAGAGCCTTGACCACAGTTCCAAGCAAGATACAGAGCCCAGTCAGCCAGGTATCTTAATGGCCATGATCCTGTCAAGACTAGTTGAGAAATCCATTCACTGGATTTGAGGTAAGAGAACAGACACCCCTCTTTATCTCCCTTCTGAAGTAGAGTGTGAAGCCTCATGGAAGATTTTCTCCAGAAAAATCTTTCTCCCAAAATATTCTTATCACTTGTTTACTTTGTGATGGGGTATGAAATCATCTAACTAGTCCTCAGTTAGACTCTCTGAACACCCAACTTTGGTATACTATATATGTTGTGCCTTGTTAAACTTTAAGATTGGATTTTCTCTTTGCAGGCCTATTTAACACATTCTTGATAACTAGAAATACCCTCACTTGACTTTTTTTTAAACAGTGTCTCTCACTATGTAGCCCTGACTGGAGTTGAACTTGAGGTGATCCCTCTGCCTTTGGGAATACAAACATGCTATCCACACCTAGTGCTCCATGTTCTCTCTTCACCTACCGTGATTTTTTTTTTTTAATGTCAGGTAGACTCAGTGCAGAGATGAGGTGCAGAGAACAGGGTGGCTGATGAAATATGGTCAAGAAGCCAGAAAAGGGGAAAGGGAATATTTTGACTTTTAGTTATTGATTCATTTCTACAGCAACATAGTAACCTTGAAATTTATATGCAAATCAAAGAAATCTTTATGATGTTGTATGCATGGGCCATCACTCCCAGAAGTCTACTTTGTAAGTTAAGAGGGTGATCTAGGTTTATTTCTGTTGTTGAGACATTGAAAACAATATCACCTTTTATAGCTGAATGTAGTGGTGCTCACCTTTAATCCCAGCACTCAAGAGGTAGAGGCAGGTGGATCACTGTGAAATCCAGGCCAGCCTAAGATTGTCTACATAGTGAGTTTCAGGCCAACTGGGGCTACATAGTGAGACTTTGTCTCAAAAGGAAAAAAGAATAAAATAACAAAAAGAAAATAATGTCATTTTATAAAAGATTTATTTATTTAATTTTACATGTATGAATTGTTTACATGTATATATGTGTACCACATGTGTGCAATGCCCATGGAGGCCAGAAAAGGGCACTGGATCCCCTTGGAACTGAAGTTGCAGTTGATTGTGAGTCACCATATGGGTTCTGGGAACCAGAGTCCTCTAGAAGAGCAGCAAAGTGCTCTGAACTGCTGAGCCATCACTCCAGCCCTATAATGTGCTATTCATGAAAAAGAAAATCATATTTTGTGGTCATGAGAAGTCCAACTCGCACCCTTTTTACAAAGCCCACTCTTCTGCATTTGTAGAGCAACTTCTTTGAATCAAGCCACTGGAAATTAATTTCTTCTATTAAATTTAAGATACAGGAAGTAGGACTGAAGCCACTGAGGTCACTTGTTTTATTCTCAGATTCGAAGTCTTGCAATCCCATTTGATTCTGAGCATAATGTCTTCACTGACACTTCATTCTGAATGTTGCATTGCTCTAAAAGAATTTGTCCTTGATTTTATGGCTCCTGATTTTATTCCATTGATAGATACTGAGTTAGGGTGATGTCATTAGAAGAATCTCCAATTTGAGAAAGGGTGTAATTGCCTGAAGGGAGAAAAGAAAATGAGATAAGTCATTGTGTTATCTGAATCAAACGTAGAATCAAAATGATAATCAGCCTGTCGGATATTAAGTTCTAGGACAAGGCTAGGAAAAGATGTAGAATATTCTTGGTTGGTTGAGAGCGATGGCACTTCGCTGACACAACAGAGCTTGCATTTGTTTGCCATCTCCTATTGGAGGTGAGAAACACTATCTTTTTCATCTACTGCTAGGAAATGAGGTAACATAGACTTAAAAGCCAATGCGAGCTATTGCAGAGAAGAGTCCTAGAGATCTTCTGCTTCTTCATTTCACTAGTGAGGAATAAAAGACTAGAAAGCGTGGTGCTGCCTTTAATCCCAGCACTTGGGAGGCAGAGGCAGGAGATCTCTGTGAGATCGAGGCCAGCCTGCTCTACATAGCAAGTTCCAGGCCAGTTGTGGCTACAGAGAGACCTTGTCTCAATAATAATAATAATAATAATAATAATAATAATAATAATAATAGCTGGAAAGGTTGAGTTTAAAGCACTCGGACTGGTTGGTGGCAGTAATAAGAGTCAGGATAGACTCATTTTCCAGACACTTAAAATGTTTCTGAACCTTAAATATTTTTTCAAACCTTTTTTTGTTTGAGAATTCACACATGCATATAATATGCTTTGATCAGTTCTACCTCAGCTCCCTCTCCTCTAATTCGTCCCCTATCTCCCCCATCATTTTTCCCTCCCAACTTCATGAGATCATTTTTTTTAAACCCAGAGTCCACCTAGTACTATTTGTATGTTCATTGGTACAGGGCCATCGAGTGGAGCATGGGCAGCCTCCCAGAGGCTATATCTCTGAAGAAAACTGACTCTCTCACCCCTATCAGCCTTCAGTTGCTAATAGCTCCTCATCGAGGGGTGAGACTTCAGGAGCCCCTCCCTCATCCATGCTGGGATTTTTGACTAGCTTGAACTTGTGCAGGTCTTGTGAGCAATGCCCAGTCAGATCCAGTAAATACTATTTTGTTGTAGACATCTACTACATCTGATTCTTGGAATCTTTCCATCCCGTCTTCCATGTTGATCCCTGAGCTCTGGGGTAAGAAGGTAGGATACAGGCGTCCCCTTTAGAGCTGAGCTCTCCTCAGTTGGCATTTAAATAATTTTGAAGAGGATCTAATAGTTGTTCATTTTCCCAACTTAATAATGATACTATAATTAATGTGAAATGGGGCTAGGGCTTTGGATATGACTGCCACTAAACCTGTTACACGTCTCCTCTTCCCATGTCCCACCATTCCTCCAAGAGTACTGGGATTCTTTGGAGTGTTTGAATATTGATCACCAGTTGTAACCAGTATATGGATACAAGACCAGTAGGTGGAGGGGACAGTGCTTGCTCAATTTTATCAGCTGTGGCTTTTTTCTCCCCTAGGACAGTTTAGTAAGGAATAGGTATCCATTACTGAGCACACTGAGGCATCCTCTCTGCTCAGCAGCTGGCACAGGAGGAGTGACTCTCCAATAAGGATGCAGTTGGGGTTGGTCTAACCATACTCCTCAACCCCAGAACCTTGATATTCAATGTGACTATATATATCTATAGTGTCTCTACTAGCATCAGATCCTTGGCATTGTTCTGGGTCACTGAGCACATTCCAGATGAACTCAGACAGCTGGTCATCTCATTTTTCAATAGTTTCTACTGAATTTTCTTCAGATCATGCATTCATGGTCTCTCTCCCAACCTTTTACAACCCCTGAATATATTGTAACTCACCTTTGTTTTGTAGTATAGTGAATGACTTTAAGCATTTAGGTTTGGTAAGTATATCTGAAGAGTTTTGCTGCATAAAGAAAAAACAATCATTTAAGTTAGTTAGCTAGATAATTAATTAGTTAGTTAATTAGAAATTATCAGGCTTGAAGGTCATTGAGAATAGACCCCCTCCTTCATAATCAGTTTTTGAGCATGCCTCCCATGTCTCTATTAACTCACTAATTAAAAAAAATATTTTATTTATTATTTTTATTTTGTGTGTATGAATATAATGCCTATATATATGTAAGTGCACCCATGTGCTATGCCCATGGATGTCAGAAGAGGGCATCAGATCCCATAGAACTGGAGTTACGGTTGGTTGTTAGCCACCATGTGGATGCTGGGTCCTCTGCAAGGGCAGCCAGTGCCTGCTGAGCCATCTCTCCAGCCCCTAACTCACTAATCCTAAGGAAGGGGGAAATGTTACAGTTAAGGAGAAAGGAAGCATTACAATTGCTAGTCTTTACGTTTTTAAATATATGAAGATAGCTACAGCCCAGACACAAAGAGGGAAAGTGAAGGTAGCAGAGTATGTCAAGGTGTATTAAGGGGAAATATTTCCTCTTGGTTAAACACGATACTTTTATAGAATTATTTTAATTTTTCTTTCTTTAATTCCTTCTAATCTGCTCTGTTGCATGATCTTGGTCAAAAGAATGAATCTGAGTTGTATCTCTGATCTTGAGTAAAGGTATTATTTTACAAACTACCAGCATTGTAAGATTACATACAAGCAGGAGGCCTTCAGGTAAAGAACAAAGACATTTCAATGTCCCCCTTCTTTAAGAGGTCATTCAAATCAGCTTGTTAGTCACTGGGACATGAAAATGCCCAGCAGGAAAGCTGTCTGTCCTAAACATGCTAAGTAGTAGTATAAAGCCTGCCTAAGCATGTAGGTTGTCATTATGGTCCCATTGGCTGTTGTCCATCCTCACCCCATGAGAGTGCTTCCCTCCCCAAAGACTCACTCTCAACACTTGAACGTTCCTCCTGTTATTCTTTAATGACCTCTATCCTTTACTTTTCCCTCTGTATCTCACCCGGATTCATTGAATGGTGCTCCAAAGGAGCCCAGGGGAAGCCAGAGTGAGATCCCATAACAGTTTGACATAAACAGTATTCTTTTGGTGGTGAGAATTTCCTGACTTCTTGATGTCATTAACAGTCTTTTATTTCACCTCCATCGTGTGTGATTCTCTTTTCTAGAATTTAGAGTCATCACCCAGTTTTTCATTGTCCAGATGAATTTTCTTTACAACTTCTAGCAGCAAACAAGGAAGTGGCTTTGAAGGAGACATTGCCCCTTTTCACATCTGTGCTTATAGTTCTTTGATTTACATATTTGTCACTAAAAGAACTTCTAGAAAAATAAATATTCATAGTAAAAATATCCTCTGGTAGAGCTTTGTCTCATTCTTGTACAATTTAGCATTCTGTTCTCTGAATAAATCCTTCAGGCATTAATGTAAAGATTATAGAGAATATAAAAATTTAAATACTGAATCATTAAACTGGAACATAACGTTTAAAACAAAGAACATGCGTTTTACTGGGGAAAATAATAATAGCTTTTTGATGCAGTATTTCCTTTTTTACTCACGAATGTATCATTCATTAAACCTGTCACACTGAGTGCCTTTCTTTGTCAGACACTGTTCCGGGCACTAGGAACTATGAAAGAAATTTCTTAAAAAGTACGTCACCTTCCACTGAACCTTCCACAAAGTTGATTAACTGATTAGAACTTCAGTCATGTTGGAATGCTGCAAATCCAGAGCTGGATTATCTTTGACATATTTACCCCATAATAACCATTAGCCCTCCCCTGTACCTGACCTAACATCATTGTGACTATTAGGTAAACCCTCTGGAATGTACAAAAGAGCATTAGTTTCCAACCAACCAAAAGGCTAACCATGCTGTTAGATAGCATCTGAGGCCTATAGCAGACTTTCTACTTTGCTGTAACCTGCTTACCTAATGTTTCTACCAAAGGACTTGAAAAGCGCCTTAATTTATGACTTCCTTTGTTCTGTTACTATACAAATTTAACCAAACAGATTCTATCTTGGAACATGGAATTTAAGGTAACCGAAATCTGTGTTTCACAGTCACAGTCACTGATATTTAGCTCTAGAATAAAGAAAGCATCTCTTATCCGCTTTGGAGCAAGAGTCGTAGTTTTTGTTTTGAGGGTTTTTTGTTTTTTTTTTCCTTAGACAGGGTCTCCCTGTAGCTATGGCTGGCCTAGAACTCACTATGTAGACCAGGCTGACCTCAATCTCACAGAGAGTCACCTGCCTTTACCTCCTTTGTGCCGAGATTAAAGGCATGCTCCACCATGCCTGGCTGAGAGTTGTGGGTGACAGAATATTGGAAGGAATAACTTCCATTCGGCTTTATATTCCTCCCAGCAAGGTAGCTAAACCGAGATTGGAGACAGAGGTTCCGCAAGGTCATCTCCCAAGCAGCCTGTGTATATGATCTTGCCAAGAACATTGTTGCCTTCCTCTTCCATCTCTCCTGCCAAATTTCAGATCTTCAGCATCCTTTTGAAGATCCCTCTGCCTCATCACTCCTTTACCATCTCCCAGTAAACTCTCAATATTATGACTCAAGCTCGTACATGCCACTGAAGTTGCATCAGTCAGATAGTTCTTGTGTCAAAAGAAGAGGTCAGAGACTGGAGAGATGGCTCAGTGCTTAAGAACATGTACTGCTTTTGCAGAAGGCCAGGGTTCAGTTCCCAGAAGCCGTATTAGGTGGCTTACAACTTCCTATAACACCAGCTCCAGGAGACTCCAACAGCTCTGGTCACCACAGGCTCCTGCATTCATCCGTATAAACCCTCATACAGATACACACCCATACACTCGACTGAAAATAATAATAAATTTTAGAACAGGAAAGGTTAATCCAGCCATCTTTATTCTGCCACTTACCCAGGAATCCTCTTGCATCTGTTATTTTACTCATTTGCCTTCAAACTCTCTTTGTTGGCTCACCCCTGCCCACACATGGACTTGTCCCACATCCTGAATTCCAACAAGCCCATCACTCTTGATCCTTTGTTTATGTTGATTCCCTTCTTCCCTTCTGTTTTTTCCCTTACAAGCTTTTAGACAGTAATATGGGTCTCATCTCTACCTAACTTTCTCATAATCCATAATCTGAGTTCCTGAATTTTCATTAAAACTTCCCCAGAAAATGACAGACACTCATGTTTTCTCTACAAAATGAACACCTATTTTAAAAAAAATGAAACCAGGCTTGATGGCTCACACCTGTAATCCCAGCACTCAAGAAGCTGAGGTGGGAGGATCATTACAACTTTGAGGCCAGCTTGGGTTACATAGGGAGACTCTTCTCAGAGGGGGAGAGAAGAGAGAGAGAGAGAGAGAGAGAGAGAGAGAGAGAGAGAGAGAGAGAGAGAGAGGCAGGGAGGAAGAACAGGGACAGCCAGGATTTCTTGTGCCCACTCTTGGACCACAGGGAGGCCAAAGGCAGCCTCAGCTTGTGCATAGAAAATACACAAATATACCACTGTGGTAATTTACTGGGAAGAGAGTCTCAATGAGGGATTGGCTAGATCAGGTCGTCATCCTACGTCTGTCTGTGGGGGATTGTCTTAACTATGTTAACTGAGGTAGAAGACCTGCCCACCATGGGTGGCATCATTCCCTCGACAGGGGATCCTGAACTGTGGAAGAGTAGAGAAGGTGAGCTGAGCACTCACATGTATGCATAAACCCTCTCTCTGCTCTTGACTGTGGATGTGACCATCTGCTTCAGGTTCCTGTCACCTTGACTTCCTTATAATGGACAGACTGCAACCTGGAATTGTGAGCAACCCCAACAAACCCTTTGTCCCCTAAGTTGCTTCTGTCAGGGTATTTTATTAGAGCAACAGCGATGAAACTAGGGCAATCACTTAGCCAGATAACAACAAGGGCAGCAAAATCTCATTTTTGTCACCCAGTTTGAAAACAAAATGGAAAGGAGTCACAGATGCAGAAAAAACACACTGTCGGTGACCATCAGCATCTACCCTGCTGTCTGAGGAGGGCTAATACTACATGTTAAAAATGGGGAGAAAAGATGCAGGAATATTTGCTTTTGGTCCTGTTGTGTATCAGGTTGGGGTGTTTTTCTGTCTGATTTTCAATGAAGAAAACTCTGGCTTCCTGCTCTGAAGGTTAGGGGTGTTCTGCCTCATTTTATTCACTGACATTTATTTTTTTCTGTAAATTCCTCCTTTTCTTCAGACTAGATAATAACATTTGTTTTATATCTTCTGGTTCTTAAGGATTTCAGTTCAAGACATAAAATCAATATCACAGAATGGAAGAACTTCTTTTAGCAATTAGTCCAGTTCTCAAAGTTGAGAAAATTTGGTCTCCAGAAGCTTTTTTAAGGTCTAAGAACCTTTTTTAAGTCTCACAGCCAATAAGATATGAGTCAAAACTACAGTCCAGGACTGCCAATCCATGGGCCACTGTTCCCCAAATTCATAGCAGGACTTTCTACTATAAGATGCAGACAAAGGAAGCTTTGTCAGTGCCCAGTAGTGATTTTTTTAATTGATTTTTGCTTTGTTTCATGTTATTTTGGGTTTTAATTTTTTAAATAGTTGTGTGTGTGTGTGTGTGAGCATGCCATGTGTATGCAGTGCCCTCAGAGGCCAGAAGAGGGTGTCAGATTCCTCGGAGCTAGAGTTGCAGCAATGGCAAGCCCAAGATGTGGGTTCTGGGCATCAAACTCAGGTTCGGTGGGAGAACAAGAAGTGCTCTTGACTGCTGAGCCCTCTCTCTTGGCCCCCTTTTGAATATTTGTGTTTTATTAATTTTTTTAGAAGTTCATAAATGGAACTGTATTTACATCATTTTTGAACTTCCCTCTCCTCCTTCCATGTTCCATCCTTTCAATTTCTTGTCCTCTTCTTTGATTATTACTGTTACATACACATACATACATATATAACATATATGCATGTTTTTGTAACATACATATAATATAATATATATACATATATAATATAAATATATGTATGTACATGTAACAATAATATAAGACATGATATATAATGGGTTACATATATGCACTATATATGTGTGTATGTACATATATGTGCATAATATACATACATATATAATTCTATATGTATATATAAGTACCATACATGTAATGTAATATAAATATGTGTATGCATTTATGTAACAATAATATAGTATAGAGTGCACTGAGTCCACTTAGTGGTGTTTAGGTATACACATGTGTTTAGGGCTGCCCCCTTGAGATTGTATAACCTATTAGGGAGGTTATTTCTGGAGAAAACTGATTCTTCCTCAATCAGGAGCCACTGATTGCCTGTAGCTCTTCATCTAGAGGTGGGACCCTGTGAAATTTCCCTCATCCACACTGTCAGGTCAACTGGTGTTGTCATTATACAGGCTTTGTTTAGACAACCACATTGTGAAGATTTCCTGGGTGCAGCTTCCCTGTCGTGTCCAGGTACACTATCCAGCAGCAAGCATTCTGGTCCTCTGGCTCCTATATCTCTGGCCTCTCTTCAAGGATGTTCCCTGAGCCTTTTTGTATGGGTTACACTGCAGTATATCAATTGGGGCTAGGCACCACAGGGTCACTTACTCTTTGCATTTTGGTAGTCCCCTCTGCTTTTTTTGAGACAGGGTCTCCCTGTAGCCACAGCTGGCCTGGAACTTGCCATGTACACCAGGCTGACCTTGATCTCACAGACATACACCTGCTTCTGCCTTCCAAGTGCTGGAATTAAAGGCGTGTGCCACCATGCCAGGCACCCTCTGGTGTTTCATCTTTCCCATGATATATTTGAACTATTTTTTTCCAAAGCTGGTCTTGAACTCCTGATCTTCCTTCCTATACTTCCTAAATGTTGGGATTATAGTCATGCACCATGACACCAAGGTTTGAGTTTTATTTTTTAAAGTTTCTACTGTTGCCTATATATATATATATATATATATATTT
>NW_008349354.1:1127495-1130617 GCF_000622305.1 Nannospalax galili
ATATATATATATAAATCTCTGAACACCCATGTGAGTTTGGATGTAGTTAAGTGAATTGACTTTTCATCAAATACAGAAATCTCTGCCTACTTCAGAATTCTTTCTGAAAAGTCTTCAGCATCTTGCTGAAAGGTAAAATCTAAATTAATATTGACAATAGGAAATATGGGTTGGAGAGATGGTTCAGCAGTTACAAGCCCTAGCTGCTCTTGCAGAGGACCCAGCGTCTGTTCCTAGCACCCACACTGTGACTAACAACCTTCTCTAAGTACAGTTCCAGGGGACCCGACACCCTCTTCTGGTCTCCATGGGTACTGCACAACATGAGTGCACTTACATACAGGCAAAACTCTCATACACATGCACACACAGAAACAAATAAAAATAAACAAATGTTAAAAAATGGGAAATATGGGGCTGGAGAGATGGGTCAGCGGTTAAGAGCACTGACTGCTTTTGCAGAGGACCCAGGTTCGGTTCAATTCCCAGCACCCACGTGGTAGGTCACAACCATCCATAAGTCCAGTTCGAAGGGATCCAATGCCCTGTTCTCGTCTCTGAGGGCACTTCACACACATGATACACATACATACATTTAGGCACACACACATATAAGATAAATAAATCTTAAAAAAATAACAAATATGCACTCAAGTGCCATGCTATAGTACAGTGTCCCACATGCATTGAACTTTTCTAGAAAGAATGAAACAGAGACCTCCCATTTTTATGCTAATTTGTCAGGCTTAGAATGTAGAGCTAGGAACTAAGACTGTCAGAGACTGAAACGAATAATATTGTTCAAAGTCATCCTCTCACAGCACATGAAGCAGGATAGAAAGAAAATAAGCAGACATGGGAACAGAGAGCAGTCCCTCAGCCCTGCTGGTTGGGAATCAAACACTCTTACAAACAAGATTATGAACCATGTTTACAAAGCATGCTGTCACCTCACTGTGACACATGTATGCTAAGGATTCCTTTGAATGTTTTGACCTCTGTTTTTTTGTTTGTTTGTTTTTGTTTTTCTGAGACAGGGTCTTCCTGTAGCCCCAGCTGGCCTGGAACTCACTATGTAGACCAGGGTGGCCTTGAAGTCACAGAGCTCCACCTGCCTCTGCCTCCCGAGTGCTGAGATTAAAGGCATGGGCCACCATACTTGGCACTTGACCTATGTTTTTATCTCACCTGTATACTGTACTTCAAACACTATCATATAACCTTATTTACTTTAAAAAAAAAAAAAAGGTTCTTTAGATAAAAATAAGTGCACCCAAACATTTTTATTCAATTTTTTAAATCCAATGTAACTCCAAAAGTCACAAAACTTGCATGCATAGATACTGTCAAGACACTTCAATGTGACTCTGTTGAGAAGCCCCCCTTTAAGGTATATAATACTAGCCTCCTATATCTCTCTTAATACCCCCGCTCAAAATCTACATTAAAACCTTTTCTTAGTAAACTCTAATTTAGCTTCACACTGCAGTCTGAGTCATCAATATCACCCTTCACATGAAGTGAAAGTCTCTGAACAGTCAGGCTGCTGCCGGTGGCAGGCAACATTGTAGAGCTGTCTCCAGCTTCCCCTGACACAAGGGCCCTAGATCTGGATGAGCATCCATATGGGCTCACATGCATTCATTCAGGCTGTTCCTTGCTCAGTAGCTCCTTAGAGTATCAAGCTTCTGCTGGGCCCCACCCCAGAGACTAGGACAAACATTGATGCCAGAAACATAGGGCTTTACACAAAAGTGAGCTTGCTGTGAGAGGGAATAAAGAGTAAAATGCAAAACTGGTACTTCGTGCCTTGGAGTTGAAAATTATTACCTTTGATGTTTGCTTCCAAGAACTTAATGGGGACAACTTGTTGGACAGAACTTGTCGTAGCTTCCAGGGCAACAAAGGAATGTGAAGAGAAACAAATAATCACATGTAAACATACAAAGAAAAAAACCTGTATATTGAAACTGCTATTTAAAAATATCCCTTCTTAACATTACTTCTAGACTGTGGAAATGAGTGTCTAATAGATTGTTTTCTTAACCCGTCTACCTGGAAGCAAAGCTAGAATAAAACAAAACAACAGTGTCAAACACCACAGAAACTCATACCCTAGATGTGAGCAACTGACAGTAATTGCTGGAGTGAAGTTTATCAGCAAAGGAAAGCGTTTCCTAAGCATGTGTCTAGTACAAACAAGTCAATTATTTAGTACAATTAGAAGAGAAAACCACCTGTCTGCAAATAGGGGATGGTTAACAACTGAGTTAATGAAGCGCTGGCTGTTCTTGCAGAAGACCCAGCTTTGATTCCCAGCACCCACATGGTGGCGAAAGCGTTTCCTAAGCATGTGTCTAGTACAAACAAGACGATTATTTAGTACAATTAGAAGAGTACAAATAGGGGATGGTTAACAACTGAGTTAATGAAGCACTGGCTGTTCTTGCAGAAGACCCAGCTTTGATTCCCAGCACCCACATGGTGGCTAACAACCGTCTGTAACTCCAGTTCTGGGGGGATCTGACGACTTCTTCTGACCTCTGTGGGTATTGCACAACACAGGCTCATTTACACACCTGAAGATAATATACTCATATACATAAAATAAAAATAATAAATAAAAATGGGAAAAAATAACTATCAGAAGGGCACAGTGATGCATGCCTCTGATCCCAGCACTCAGGAAGCAGAGGCAGGTGGATCTCTGTGAATATTCAAGGCCAGCCTGGTCTACATAGCAAGTTCCAGGCCAACCATGGCCACATAGTGAGACCCTATCTCAATAAGTATAAATAAACAAAAAAACAAATTCAAAGAACAAAATGAAAGTCATCTCCTGGGAGGAACAATCTTGCCCATTGCCAAAGCATAATTTGAATTAGAAATAAATATTTGTTTGTTTTTTGAGATAGCATCTCAGAGCTCAGGTTGGGCTAGAATTCTCTACGTACCCCAAGGTGGCCTCAAACTCTCAATCCTCCTGCCTCAGCCTCTTGAGTGCTGGAATTATAGGTGAATGCCACCATGCCAAGTTTAGAAAGATTAAAGGTAAAAAGACTGTCTCTTTTTTGCTGTGATACTCACTTTACTTGTGATTGAATCTATGTGGTTCTATCAGA
>NW_008349354.1:1130730-1143099 GCF_000622305.1 Nannospalax galili
AGGTAAATCACATGCATTGTATTTTCTTTTCCAGATAAGAAATCCTTTATATAATTCTTTTGTGCTGTTAGGTCACCTAAGTTTCCAATGTTGAACTTGTTTTATTTTTTGGCGATAAGATCTTATCTTATAACCCAGGCTAACTTGATAGTTATTGCTTAGGCCAGGCTGGCCTCAGACTTTCAGTTCTCCTGCCTCTACCTCCTGAGTGCTGGGATTACAGGTGTGCACCATACACCCAGGTTGAACTGGTTTTCTTCTCTTCCTCCCTTCTAGACTATAGGCTCCTAGAAGGCAAGAACACTATGTGAGCTCCACAGTGCCTGGCACAGCACAACGTACTCAAGGGCAATTTTCCACAAGTGTGTAAATGAACAAACGAAGCTGTAAACGCGTGTGAAGCTTTATTCTCTGCTAGAGTGCCATTCAGAGCCCCAAACAAATAGCTCCCACTGGCTTCTGTGTCTTGGCTTTTCTTTAGACCAGGCATTTAATAAGCATTCACCATGTACCTGTGACAGCAGCAGGCACTGAAGTCCAGTATGTGCTATGACCAGGAGGGAGGTGGCCTCTATTGGTAACTCTCCCTTCAAGTACAACTCATGGAAAACCTTGGCAAAGACTTTCCTCCACAATGAAGTCTTCCCAGTCAGAGAAGCTTTCACTGACACTTGTTCAAATAGCACACTGTTCATGAGCCTGCCCTTCCTGAGGTCCCCAGGCTTGTCATGATCAGCACATGCTCTCTGCGACTGCAATCTGTACTACTTGCTGCCTGCACACTCACTGCTATGTTGAATGCTGGAGTACCAGGTGCTTTAGGAAAACTTTCTAAGCACCATGCCAAGTGCTAACTTACCTCACCTAATCCTTACAGTTGCTCTATAAATGCTACTAGGTCTCCACTCATCAGCTGAGAGAATGGAGGGACAGAGAGAGCAAGTAATTTGTTGGATTGCGTATAGTTGGTAAATTTAAGAGAAAACACACTTGACTCCAGAACGCAAATGAGTGACTACCATTTCCCCGAGTCATTAGCCCAGATGGTATAATTGGAATAAATCAGGATTGAAGACTTCCTTCCAGATACATCAAAACCTAAGGATTATTTTCTCCATTTACTCTGAACACTCTCTGGCTATGGGACGGACGAACCATCCTTAATAGTAAGGATCACAAACATTTTGTGTAAAGACCAGATTGTAAGTCTTTTAGGGTTTACAAAATAATTTAGTGTCTGTCACAACTCCTCTGCTATTAGAGAGAAAAGGACCAGAGACCCTATGTACATTAATGAATGTGGTTGTATTCTAATAAAACTTTATTTACAAAGTCTGGCTGTTGGTGTTAGGTTGCTGGCCTTTGTTTATGCCATTCCAGGGACTTGCTTTGCACTAGCCAAGGTCAACAAGCACTTTTGATTTATTTCCCTTTCTCTAGGCTTTGTCAGGGCTTTGCACAAGAGAAATAAAACTGAGTCAACTGCAAGAGGGATTCATGTGAGTTATGTGAAGTCTGATGGATGTTAAGCCATGAATCGGATTACTGGAGAAGTCTCTCCTAATTTAGCATGATATGAACTGTTGAAGAAAATGGGTGGATTGATCTTCTCACTACTTCTATAAACTTTGTGTTATAGACTTGCTGGAACTCAGAAGATGGGGTCATCTCCATCTACCAACCTGGTCTCTAGACTCATTCCAATCACATAAGAATAGGACACATCATTTTTAGGGTTCCTACCTGAAAAGCGTTGAGCAAAGCGAAAAGAACATGCCAAGCCAGACGCTGACTGTCCACCATTGTCCCTATGCCAAAGCCCCAGGTGAGCCCTAGCAGCGGGGTCAGAGTAAGGAGGCTTTTTCCCATGCGGATGACAGTAGCCTTATCATCCTGACTCAGTTTTTCTCCAATCGCCGGCCTCCAGAGCTTCCTGAGGACTAGCAGTGCCACGGCCAAGTTCACAACCACAATAGTCAATGCAGGGACGACGAAAGCCAAGAGAGGTTTGCTCTCATCGGACCAGTTAAGCCAACACATGTCTCTCCTTTGGTAGTTATTGCTAGGTTGGGTGACTGCGATGGTGATGACGGATATAATGAGAGGGCACCCGTAGCCCAGGCCAAACCCAATAGCCATCATGGTAGGCACAGCCATGTGATGGAACACAAGGATGACTCGGTAAGCCAGGTGAATGCCAAGCACAAGCATCCAGAAGAACAAAGCAAGGTAGAAAAAGTGGGTGAAGAACACTGTAGCTATGCAGGCTCCAGAAGCGCTCACGGTGGTGTCCACAGCCGCAGCAACAATAAACCAAACATCAGCGATCAAGAGCGACAGGATGATATTCAGCAGGCAAATGTGGCGCAGGTATGAGATTTGGCTTCTCTTGGTTTGTTTCCACAACAGAGACTCAATGATCAGGCATAACAAGAGACTTGCAATAGAGATGCTCAGTCCCACGTAAGTGATCCATTTCACTATGGGGACAAATTCAGGGGGGACAGAGGGTGACATGAGCACGGAGAAGGAGGTCAGGTGAGTGCATCGGCACAGCACCGTGTCTGCAGTTTCATCTACTAGTTGACAGCCTGCGCTGCTCCACTGCAAGTGACTGAAATCCCAAAACACACAGAGAGGCTGGCTCAGGTTTGCCTCTAGCTTGGAGACGTTCAGGAAAATTTCATCGATGGAATGGTTTTGGATAAGCGTGGATATCACAGGCCCATTGACCTGTGCATTCCTACTGTGGGTAATGGGTAGAATGTTCCCGAAAGTCAAGGAAGCCATGCTGATAATACTTTCTAGAGAGGATTTCTGGAATTGGTCTGGTTCAATAAGTATATGTCCTCTGATGGGAAGGGAGGAATTTTGTTGGATCATTTCAACCTGATAATTATAACCCTGTGTGTATTCGATTTGGGTCACTGGAATCCCTTTCCAATCAATGAATTCTAGAGAGAAATTAAGAGGAAGAGCAGTCAAAGGTACGAGAGTGCTGATGTTTTCCAACGTCTCTAGTAACTGTGAGCTGGCACCATTTTCTTCTTGCAATAAAATTGTCCAATTAGTTATGGAGGCTGAATTCAGAATATGGTCAGCTATGCTGATGACATCCTGAAACACAAGGATCAAAGTCACTAAGAGTGGGCAGTCACTCCTACTAAGTATAGGAAAAATGGCCATAGACTTGGTGAATTGATGGTCACAGTAAAACTCATGAATTACATTAGCTCTTTCACTCTATACAATCGAAATGTTCTGATAAAGAAATTTGGGTCAAGTTGAAGAGATGGCTCAGTGGGTAAAGGCACCTGCTGCCAAGCCTGATGACCTGAGTCTGATTCCCAGGACCCTCATGGTAGAGAGAACTGAAGACCTGGGACTCACAAGTTGTCTTCTGTCTCTCTCTCTCTCTCTCTCTCTCTCTCTCTCTCTCTCTGTCTGTCTTGCTCTCATACACGCACACATACACACACACACACACACACACTGCGGTACATACACAAAAATAAATGAAATAAAATTTTAAAAGAAACAAACTCAGTTCCAGGGGGTTCATCACAAGTCATTTGCCATCATGGTGAGGTTTCACTGCAGCATGGATGAATCAGCATCCTAGAATACCAGAAGCATTGACTTTGAACAACATTCCCATTTTGTTTATTTCGCTAACATCAGAACTTTTAAATTCATGCCCTAGATGTCTACGTTTTGATTCATGGGATTTTTGTTGTTGTTTACTGTGTAAGAATATGAAACAGCAATCCTGAAAAACTAGACTCAGGCAACAATGCAGCCTTGAAGCTCTCTGTGGCCTTTAAAGCTGCAGGCTGGAGAGATGGCTCAGAGGTCAAGAGCATGTACTGGGCTTGCAGAGAGCCTGAGATCAGTTCTCAGCACCCATGTAGGGCAGCTCACAACTGCCTGGAACTCCAGGTCCAGGGAACCTCTGAAGACACCTGCACTCACGTGTGTACATACCCACACACGTGCATGTACTTAAAAATAAATATTTTTAGAATATGAGACAGTTTGAAAGATTCCTTCTCCAAGGAGGTCCTTGGACGTCGCTGTTTTCTCCCACAGGGCTGTCCTGTTTATGACTCTGGTTCCCAGCTACAGGGATCTATCACATTTTACCCTAACCCAGCCACCCCTGTCCTCTAGCCCAGAATCTCACGTGTGCTTTTTCTACTTTTTCCTGCATTTTTGTTTACTTGTTTGTTGTTGGGTTTTTTTTTTTTGAAACTTTCTTTTAATATTTTATTTATTCTTATTTTATGTGTATGCGTGTATTGCCTGCATGTAGGTAAATGCACCCATGTCATACAATGCCCGCAGCAGACAGAAGAGGCTATCAGATCCCCTGGAAATGGAATTATGGACAGTTGTTAAGTGCCATGTGGGTGCTTGGATTTGAATCCTGGTCTTCTGCAAGAACAGCCAGTGTTCTTAACCGCTGAGCCATCTCTCCCACCCCTTGTTTGTTGTTTTATGAGACAGAGTCTTGTTATGTAGCCCAGGTTGGCCTTGAACTCATGCTCCTCCTGCCTCAGTTTCCTGAGTGTTATGAACACAGCTTCCTCCCCTCATGCCTGACCCAGTATGCTGCTTCTACGGCCCTGAGGAATTTCTGGTTTCTCTTAAATGTTTCATTTTATTGTTCATTTCATATTTATATTTTTTAAAAAGTATTTTATTTTATTATTTTATGTGTATGAGTGTATTGCCTGCATGTATGTGAGTGTACCCCTGTCCTCTGTGGAGGTCAGAAGAGGGCTTCAGATTCCCTGGAGTAAGGACGGTTCGTAGCTGCCATGTGGCTGCTGAGACTAGAACCCGGGTCCTCTGCAAGAGCACTCAGTGCTCTTAACCGCTGAGCCATCTCTCCAGCCCCTATATTTATACTTTTTGTACCTTTTCATTTTAGTCTTCTGTAAACAAAATGGGAAAAGCGAATCTGAATCTGAGCATCTTTTCTTTAATTCAAGGAACTTAATTTATTCTTAGTCACTGCCCCAGTTGACATCATGTTTGCTGTATATAGTTAAGTACAAGGTACAATTATGTAGTAGGTAGCATATGAAAATGCATACATGCTGACTAAATATTTATCAAGTGCTTGCTGTGTGTCACTGCTCAGACACTCTGAGCAGTACCCAAAATATAAGCAGTAGCTCTTCTCAAATGGTGGGACTGCAATCATTTATTTTTCTTTTTGCTTACTTATCTTTCTCCTTCCTCCCCTCACTCCCTTCTTCCTTCCTTCCTTCTTTCTTTTCCCTCTTCTTTTATTGAGATGGTCTTGCCATGTCACCCAGGATGGCTTTGAATTCACTGTAAAGCCGGGGCTAGCATCAAATTCACAATTCTTCTGCCTCAGCTTCTCAACTGCTGGAATTACAAGTCTGTACTACATGCCCAACACTGGCTTTCTTATAGTGAGCAAATAACATTGTGTCATTTTAAATTCCATTTTGGGGGCTGGAGAGATGGCTCAGTGGTTAAGAGTACTGGCTGCTCTTGCGGAGGACCCGAGTTCAATTCCCAGCACCCACGTGGTGGCTAACAACCATCTGTAACTCTAGTTCCAAGGAATCTGACATTGTCTTCTGACCTCTGCAAGCACTGCATGACACAGGTGCAGTTACACACATGCAGGTAAAACATTCATACACATAAAATAAAAATAAATAAATCAATAAATTTTAAACTCTATTTTAAAATATCTAAATTAAAACAACCAAGAGAAGGGAGTTCTTAAAATACATGCTGCTAAGATTAGAGCTCACAGCCACAGAAAAGAATAATTATGGATTACAAACACGCATTAAGGAGTGAGGATGTAGCTCAGTAGCAGAGTGCTTGACTAGTAGGCCTGAGGCCATGGGTTTAATCTCCAGCATGGAGAAAAAAAAGAGTTGAAACTGGCACTCATGGATAATAGCACAAAGCTTTTCCCTCCCTCTAAACCTGAAGCTGCACAGGCAGCCTGCTCGGGGCAGCTCTTTCCCTTTGAACTTAGTCTGTTGATCCAGAGTTCCCTGTATGTCTTAGAAAAAGCAATGAAGCTCCCAAGAGGATTGTCACATGGCATCTCTGTCCTCGCTACGAGTCCCCCATCATTCAGGCTCATATTTCTCCTCCTCCAAATGCGCTATCTAAAGTGAGCCCTTCAGTCTGTGCACAGTGGTACACGCCTGTAATCTCCGCACTCAGAAGGCTACACCAGGATAGTAACCAGGAGTCTGAGGTCAGCCTGGACTGTACAGCAAGTGTCCGGTCAGTTAGAGCTACATGGAGACCCTATCTCAAAAAATATAAGAATAAAATAAAATTTAAATAGAGTTAGTCCTTCAAAAACAGGGAAACCATACCTTCATCGTTGAATTAGACACCATAAAAGACTTTGTCAGTGACACGGATGAAATGTTGCTGAGAATTGACACCACTGAAGCCAGATTCCCAGCTGTAGTAGAGGGGTTTTGCTGAATGATGGTGGAAAGATTTTGCACCAAGGATGACACGTCTGCCTCTGTGATATTGCTCACAATCACACTGAAGTTCTAAAAATATAAAATGGTCAGGTTCTAGGTGGAAAAAAAGACCAGAAATCCTTCTGTATCATCAAATTTAAGTCAAATGCTTTGGCCACAGAACTAACATTTGCATGGTACAGCATATCACAAATTATACAGTGCTGGGGCTAGAGAGATGGCTCGATGGTTAAGAACACTGGCTTCTCTTGCAGAGGACCTGGGTTCGACTTCCAGTGTACATATGGCAGCTAACAACTGTCCATAA
Organism: Nannospalax galili; assembly: GCF_000622305.1. Taxonomy (NCBI): domain Eukaryota; kingdom Metazoa; phylum Chordata; class Mammalia; order Rodentia; family Spalacidae; genus Nannospalax; species Nannospalax galili. The sequence continues at coordinate 1,137,538 of NW_008349354.1, forward strand.
CTCCAGTTACAGGGGATCCAATGCCCACTTCTGACCTCTGTGGGCATTGCACAATGCAGGTACACTTACATACATGCAGGCAATACACTCATACACATAAAATTTAAATGATAAAAATTTAAAAAATTATACAGTGCTGATAATAAACATGGTTGGGAGTAACTGTTTTTAGATGCTGTATTAAATGCTTAACAGAGATTTAGTGACTGAGTCCTGTAAATATCCTTTAAAGGAGCTAATATTATTATCCTTATTTTGTTTTTTGTTTTTGTTTGATTTTTGAGACGGGGTCTCCCTGTAACCTGAGCTGACCTGGATCTCCCAGAGATCTGCCTGCCTCTGCCTCCCAAATGCTGGAATTAAAGGCATGCACCACCATGATGGCTGGTTATTATTGTTATTTTAAAGCTAACGAAACTAAAATTTGAAAAAATTCTCTGAAAGACATTCTTACATAAGCATTATCTCAAATTATACAGGAACTGGTGCTAGGTGAGATTTGGTGGCATTTCAAGAAGCCCTCATCAACGAAGTGGCACTCCCAGGACTAAGGTCTGCCAGTATTAACCCCATGCTATATACACACAGTGTAGGGTGAAACGTGGACACGTGCCTAGATTTGACTACTGGGCTGTCTTGGCTCCACTGTGGCATTGGCTTTAGCTTCCCTTCCTGCTTTCAGGCTCCTACTTGCGTCGCTCTGCTGGGATGAGTTGGAAGACTGCAGTGTTTGCTTTCATCAATACGCATCCACCCAGGATTCCAGATCCCACAGTGACCTCGTTGCTCTTCTCAGTTCACTGTGGCATTCTCTGCCAAGGGCACTGGGATCTGCCCGCCCTCACCTCCTGGGATCAACTAGTCTCAGCCACTACTTGTGTTCAGAACAGAGGCAAGAAAGGACAGAGCAAAAATAGACTCCAGAGGCTATGAATGAGAGACGGACACGAGTATAGGGTCCACCTCCTGCCCCAGTTTGCAGATGAGATACTGAAAGCAGGAAGCGAAAAATAACGTTCCACAGTGCTTTCATAGGTAGCACTCTTGGGGCTCCCGATGCAGGGCCTCTGGCTGCGATGGAAGTTCTGCTAAACACAGAGTATCTACTACTAGCAGAGCAGAATCTGTGGGTCAGTCTCAAAGACCTTCTTTCCTACAACTCGAGCGCCCCTAGTCCTCACCATTTACTTCCTCCTTTCCCTCTCTTTAAAACAGCTAGAGAGAGCCTCCTGGGGCCAGCATATTTTCTGGGTAAGTTTGGCAGCACCCACTGCATCTTAACTCCCCCAGCCTCATTTACCCTCCCAGCTCCCCCACCTGGTCTCTCTTCCTAGCTTGGGCATTGGCCCATTTCTTCCCTTGGCACTCCAGACCCCTTGACAGCCCTCTTGAACCAGAATCCCCACTGCTTTCTGACCCTTTGCACCCAGATCAACCCAGTTCCTCCCTCTAGTCCCCATGAGCCCTCAGGGCCTGTTCCCTCCCTCACATCACCTTTCCATTTCTGGGCAGCACAGCCACCAGTTTCCTGGGGCCAGCTTCATTCCTGGGTAAGTGCCACCCCGCACTCACTGTGCCTTGACTCCCCCAGCCTCATTCACCCTCCCAGCTCCCCCACCCCATCTCTCCTCCTAGTGTGGGCACTGGACCATTTCTTCTCTTGGCACCCCAGACCTCTGGACTGCCCTCTTGGCCCAGACTCCCCACTGCTTCCTGACCCTTTGCACCCAGACCAACCCAGTTCCTAGGTCTAGTCCCCTGGGAGCCCTTGAGGCCTGTTCCCTCCCCCACCTTGCCTTTGTATGCCTGAGACAGGCCCTGGTCCCAGACTGGCACAGCCCTCAACTTCCCGAGGCCAGCATCTTTCCTGGAGGGATCCAGACCTTAGGAGAAAGCCTGAGAACATCTGATCCTCATCTGATTTGGGTCTCTGTGGGAATTCCTGAGCAGCAGGATGAAAGCCATCTGGCCCTTCCAAAATAAAATCTAAGGAGAGAACCTGAAACCTAGACCAACCAACTCTTCATGCCCAACAAGTAAACCACAAGGGCACATAAAGTTTACAAAAAGAAGCAAACCTAAACTCAACAAAGAAAGGCTTGAGTCTCATACAAGAATCAGAAATTACAAAAGAAATCCATTTGTCAAAGTCACTGAAAAAAAATAATAGCATGAAAAATCAAAATAATATATTCCCACCAACAATCCTGTAGAGGAGTACAATGAGAACACCATAGAAATAACATAGAACAGGGAATTCAAAAGAACAATTATAAACGTGATAAAAGTATTCAGTGAACTTAAAGAACACACAAACAAAGAAATCAAAGGCCTAAAAGAAGATAGAGACAAACTTCTGGATGAATTCAGAAAAGAGTTAGAAATATTGTAGAATACTCAAGCTGAAATGGAGAAGGAAGTGAAATACTCAATATGCCAATTAGAAATGACAGGAGAAAGCCTCACCAATAGGATGAATGAAATGGAAAACAATATCAAGACTGGAAGATAAAGTGGACAAATTAGACCACTCAAGCAAAGATTATGAAAAATTTAGGAAAAAACAAGAATGGAATATGCAGGAATTTTGTGACACCATAAAAAGACCAAACTTACAAATCATAGGCATACAGGAAGGAGAAGAATCTCAAGACAATGGTATGAACCAGATCCTCAACAGACTCATAGAAGAAAATTTCCCCAAATTAAAGAAAGACATGCCCAAACAAATATAAGAAGAAAAAAGAACACCAAATAGATAGGACCAGAAAAGAAACTCTTCTTGGCACATCATAGTAAAAACACTAAACGTACAGAACAAAGAGACAATACTGAAAGCTGCAAAAGAAAAACAAGTCACATATAAAGGAAAACCCATCAGGATTGCAGCTGACTTTTCAGTGCAAACTATGAAAGCCAGAAGAGCCTGGACCAAAGTATTCCCAGTTCTAAATGAGCACAGATGCCAACCCAGATTACTATACCCAGCCAAAATGTCTATTATAGTCGAAGGGGAAAGAAAAATCTTCCATGACATAAATAGGCTGAAAGAATTCATGTCCACAAAACCATCTCTTCAGAAAGTTCTTAAAGCAATACAAAGAGCTGAAGAAAGGAATAACTATACCCAAGGGGTTACAGAAAGAAACTCAATGAAGGTATAACTGTGGAAATGCACACCTACACTAAGAATGTGAAAAGAAATTTAAAAAATGACAGGATTCAATACACATCGTTCATTAATAACTTTAAATATCAATGGACTGAACTCCCCAGTCAAAAGACACAGACTAGTTGAATGGGTTAAGAAACAAAACCCATCTTTTTGTTGTCTGCAAAAACCCATCTGACTTTCAAGGACAGGCACTATCTTAAGGTGAAAGGATGGAAAAAAATATACCAAGAAAATGGTACTAAGAAAAAAACAGGTGTTGCAACTCTAGTATCTGACAAAATAGACTTTAAAACTAATCAGAAGAGACAAAGATGGCCACTTCATTCTGATCAAAGGAACAGTAAACCAAGAAGATATTACAATCACGAACATAAAGGCACCCAACTTCATAAAAACAGTACTACAGGACTTTAAGATCTAGATTAATACCAATTCATTAATAGCAGGGGACTTAAATACCCCATTGTCTCCATTAGATAGGTAAACAGGACAGAGAATTAATAGAGAGACTACTGAATTAAACAATACCATACATCAAATGGACCTAACAGACATCTACCAAATATTCCACCCAAGCACCAAAGAATATACTTTCTACTCAGAGCCCCATGAACTTTCTCCAAAATCAACCACATACTGGGGCACAAAACAAACCTCAAAAACAACTGAAATAATTCCATGCATTCTATCAGACCACAATGCAATAAAGCTTAAAATCAACACCAGAAGAAACCCTAGTAACTACATGAACACATGGAAATTAAAAAACGCACTCCTAAATGATGAATGGGTCAAAGCAGAAATTAAGAAAGAAATAAAAGTATTCCTGGAACTAAATGAAAGGGACAATACAACACAACAAAACCTCTGGGACACTCTGAAAGCGGTCCTTAGAGGGAAGTTTAGAGCTCTAAGTGCCTACATCAAAAAATCAGAAAGAACACAAATAAATGACTTAATGTTGCAACTCAACACACTTGAAAAGCAACAACAAATGAAACCCAAACCCAGCAGACAAGAAGAAATAACAAAAATCAGAGCAGAAATTAATGAAATAAAAACAAAGAAAACAATACAAAGAATCAACAAATCCAAGAGTTGGTTCTTTGAAAAGATAAACAAGATTGACAGACCCTCTATACCAGTTAAACAAAAGAAAGAAAGAGCACCTCCAAATCAACAAAATCAGAGATGAAAAGGGAAACAACAATAGACACCAAAAAGATCCAGAACATTATAAGGGAATACTTTAGAAACCTATATTCTACGAACATTATAAGGGAATACTTTAAAAACCTATATGCTACTAAATTTGAAAAACTAAAAGAAATGGATAGGTATCTAAAAGCATGGAAACCACCAAAACTAAACCGAGAATATACAATAGCTTAAACAGACCCATAATACATAAGGAAATTGAAACAGCAGTACAAACAAGCCTAGGACCAGATGATTTACAGCAGAATTCTACCAGACATTTAAAAAAGATCTATATTCAATACTACATAATTTATTCAAAAAGATAGAAATGGAGGGAGAACTTCCAAATTCCGACTATGAAGCCAGCATCACTCTAACACCCAAACCAGGTAAAGATACAACCAAAAAAGAAAACTATAAACCCATATCCTTAATGAACATAGATGCAAAAATTCTCAACAAAGTACTTGCAAACCACATAGAGGCACACATCAATAAGATCATCCACCATGATCAAGTCAGCTTTATTCCAGAGATGCAGGGATGGTTCAAATATGTAAGTCAATAAACATCATAAATCATTTAAATGGACACAAAGACAAGGACCACATGATCATCTCAATAGATGCAGAGAAGGCCTTTGACAAAATTCAACATGCATTTATGTGCAAAGTCCTAGAGGGAATTGGACTGGAGGGAACATACCTCAACATAATTAAAACCATATACAACAAAACCACAGAAAACATCATTCTAAATGGAGAAAAACTGGAAGCATTCCCATTGAAATCAGGAATAAGACAAGGCTGTCCAGGAACTCCACTCCTCTTTAACATAGTTCTGGAAACTCTTCCAAGAGCAATAAGACAAGAGAAGGAAATTAAAGGAATAATAATTGGAAAAGAAGAGCTCACATTATCCCTTTTGCAGACAATATGCTATTATATCTAAGAGATGCCAAAAATTCCACCAGAAAACCCTAGAAATGATTAGCACTTTCAGTAAATCGGCAGATTACAAAATTAATCTCCAAAATCTGTTGCCTTTCTATATACCAATAACAAACAATCAGAGAAAGAGTACATGGAAACACTCCCTTTCAAGATAGCTGCAAAAAAAAATATCTCAGAATAAACTTGACCAAAGACATTAAAGAGCTCTACAATGCAATTTTTAAATATTTAAAG